>NC_052155.1:7510805-7616003 GCF_902713615.1 Scyliorhinus canicula | reverse complement strand
CCGAGGAGACCCCTGGCGGCCACCTTTTGGCACTGGTCCCCACAAATTCTAGTGCAGAGGAAGGCCATTTGGCCCATCGAGTCTGCACCGGCTCTTGGAAAGAGGACCCTACCCAAGCCCGTGCCTCCACCCTATCCCCAAAAGCCAGTAACACCGCCTAACCTTTTGGACACTGGCGGGGGGGGGGGGGCTTGTGCCGGATTGAGGGACCCACATCAGGTGGGGAGGCTGGGGGAGCTGCTGAAAGGCACCTTCCTGTTTTTGCCTCCGACCCACCTTCCCCCACCTTCGCATGACCCCCATCCCTCCCCCATCCCTCCCCCATTCACCTTTGAAGAGAGGTCGCTGGTTGATTCTGGTCGGTGCGGTGCCAGTGACACAGATGGCAATGCACCTGAGGACAGACTTTTCCCCACCGGGGCCTTCAATCCTGGGGAAGGCCTTACGATGGCTTTTCCCCGCAGAACTGACAGGAATTCCACAGCAGTTCTCCAACCAGCGGGCGAGGCCCCATCGAGTCCAATAGATTGCCGTCGGAAGACTTGCTGCAAGGGCTTTGGTGAGTCCACATGTGCTGTTTTTCACTTCTTATCTAAGGAAGAATATACTTGGCTCAGACAGAGTGCGGCGAAGGTTCACGAGATTGATCCCTAGGTTGAGAGGGTTGTCCCAGGAGAAGAGATTGGACCCGTACTCTCTGGAGTTTAGAAGAACGAGAGGCTAGTCGCATTGCAGCATTTACAATTCCGAGAGGTCTTGAGGGACGCTAAGACGTTGCCCCCCCCAGTTGAAGAGTCAATCTCAGGACAAGGGGTTGGCCATTTCAGACTGAGATGAGGTGAAGTTTCTTCACCCAGAGGGTGGTGAACCTTTGGAATTCTCTACCTCAAGAGGCTGTGACAGCTCAACCGTTGAGTATGTTCAAGGTTGAAAAGACTATTGGGCACTAATGGAATCGAGGGAAAATGTGGGAAAATTGGAGTTGTGATTGAAGACCAGCCATGATCTTAAAAGATGGCGGAGCTGGCTCGAGAGGGTATACGGCCTATCCTGCTCCAATTTCTTATATTCTCATGTTTACACGAGCCTCCGCCAACCTTTTAACAAATTCCTCTGTTCCCTTCTCCCTCCTGGATTCGGTCTAGCTTCCCCGTCTACGCTGTTGGCTTCAATCACTGCCTGTGGTCGCGAGTTCCACATTCCCACCACTCAGGGTAAAGACTTTTCTGGAATTCCCCGGTGAATTTTAGGGACCATCTTGTGCCTCAGATACATAGATACATAGATACATAGAAGATAGGAGCAGGAGGCCTTTTGGCCCTTCGAGCCTGCTCCGCCATTCATCACGATCATGGCTGATCATCCAACTCAATAGCCTAATCCTGCTTTCTCCCCATAGCCTTTGATCACATTCTCCCCAAGTGCTCTATCCAGCCGCCCCTTGAATATATTCAATGTTTCAGCATCAACTACTTCCTGTGGTGATGAATTCCACAGCCTCACCACTCTTTGGGTGAAGAAATGTCTCCTCATCTCTGTCCGAAATGGTTTCCCCTGAATCCTCAGGCTGTGACCCCTGTTTCTGGACACACCCATCATTGGGAACATCTTCCCTGCATCGACCCTGTCATTCTTGTCACCTCCCCCCCGCCCCCCACCATTGGAAACAGTTGACATTTACTTTCTCCATCCCTTCATCATTTTAAACACCTCCGTCAAGTAACCCTTCAGCCTTGTCTTTTCGAGGTTAAGCAGCCCAGGTCAGTGTAGTCTGTCTTGGTGGTTGTAGTACAGCACCTGCTGAATCCATTCCTGTTTGTGTGGTGTCTCCTTCGCTAGACTGACAATACAGAACCTTAAAAAGTCTATTGAAAGGTTGTGCAATTTCAATATATGCCATTCTTCTGACCTTATTGCCTGGGGAGCAGGCAATAACTCTTCATGTGGCTGTGTCAAATTTCATTTGATAAACACTCTGATATTCCGGTACTTTGGAATGTCTTCCCAACTTAATGGTGCACACCTTTATTATTTTTGCAAGCAAATGACCTGCTGACTGCCCTCACACACCCTCACTCCCTCACACCCTCACTCCCTCACTCCCCTCACACCCTCACTCCCCTCACACCCTCACTCCCCTCACACCCTCACTCCCCACACCCTCACTACCCACACACCCTCACACCCTCACTCCCCTCACACCCTCACTCCCCCTCACACCCTCACTCCCCTCACACCCTCACTACCACAACACGCCCACTAACCCTCACACCCCCACCTCCTCCCCTCACACCCTCACTCCCCTCACACCCTCACTCCCCTCACACCCTCACTCCCACACACCCTCCATCTTCCCCTCCACCCTCACTCCCTCACAACCCTCATCCCCTCACACCCTCACCTCCCCTCACACCCTCACCCCTAACACCCTCACTCCCACACCCTCACTACCCACACACCCTCACTCCCCTCAAACCCTCACTCCCCACACACCCTCACTCCCCTCACACCCTCACTCCCCTCACACCCTCACACCCTCACTCCCCACACCCTCACTACCCACACACCCTCACTCCCCTCACACCCTCACTCCCCACACACCCTCACTCCCCTCACACCCTCACTCCCCTCACACCCTCACTCCCCACACACACACCCACACACACCCTCACTACCCACACACCCTCACTCCCCTCACACCCTCACTCCCCTCCACACCCTCACTCCCCACACCCTCACTACCCACACACCCTCACTCCCCACACACACACCCTCACTCCCACACACACCCTCACTCCCCTCACACCCTCACTCCCCACACACACACCCACCACACCCTCACTACCCACACACCCTCACTCCCCTCACACCCTCACCACCCCCACACACACTCATGCCCCCACACACACACACCCTCACTACCCACACACACCTCACTCCCTCACTCCCCACACACACACTCATGCCCCCACACACACACTCATGCCCCCACACACACACCCTCACTCCCCACACACACACTCATACCCCCACACACACACCCTCACTCCCACACACACACCCTCACTCCCTCACACCCTCACTCCCCCACACACACTCATGCCCCCACACACCACCCTCACTCCCCACACACCAGCCACTCATGCCCCCACACACACACCCTCACTACCCACACACACGCTCATGCCCCCCCACACACACACCCTCACTCACCCTCACACCCTCACTCCCACCCCACACACACCCTCACTCCCCACACACACACTCATGCCCCCACACACACACCTTCACTCCCCTCACACCCTCACTCCCCCCCACACACACCCTCACTCCCCACACACACATTCATGCCCCCACACACACACCCCTCACTCCCCACACACACACTCATGCCCCCACACACACACCCTCACTCCCCACACACACACTCATGCCCACACACACACACACCCTCACTCCCCTCACACCCTCACTCCCCCCCACACTTACACCCTCACTCCCCACACACACACCGACTCCCCACACACACACCCTCACTCCCCACACACACACTCACTCCCCCCCACACTGCCACCCTCACTCCCCACACATACACTCACTCCTCCCCACACTCCCACCCTCACTCCCCACACACACACCCTTACTCCCCACACACACACCCTCACTCCCCACACACACACTCACTCCCCCCCACACTCCCACCGTCACTCCCCACACACACACTCACTCCTCCCCACACACACACCCTTACTCCCCACACACACACTCACTCCCCACACACACACTCACTCCCCCCCACACTCCCACCCCTCACTCCCCACACACCCTCACTCACCCCCACACACACACCCTCACTCCCCACACACACACACTCACTCCCCCCCACACTCCCACCCTCACTCCCCACACACCCTCACGCCCCACACACCCTCACTCCCCCCCCACACTCCCACCCTCACTCCCAACACAAACACCGACTCCCCACACACACACCCTCACTCCCCACACACACTCACTCCCCCCACACTCCCACTCTCACTCCCCACACACACCGACTCCCCACACACACACCCTCACTCCCCACGCACACACCCTCACTCCCCACGCACACACTCACCCCCCCACACACACACACCCTCACTCCCCACACACACACACACACACCCTCACTCCCCACACACACTCTCACTACCCTACACACACACACACTCACTCCCCACACACACACACACACCCTCAGTCCCCACACACACTCACTCCCCCCCACACTCCCACCCTCACTCCCCACACACACACCGACTCCCCACACACACACACTCACTCCCCCCCACACTCCCACCCTCACTCCCCACACACACCCTCACTCCCCACACACACACTCACTCCCACCCACACTCCCCACACACACACCGACTCCCCACACACACACACTCACTCCCCCCCCACACTCCCACCCTCACTCCCCACACACACCCTCACTCCCCACACACACACACACACACACACACCCTCACTCCCCACACACACACTCTCACTACCCCTACACACACACACACTCACTCCCCACACACACACACACCCTCAGTCCCCACACACACACTCACTCCCCACACACACACTCACTCCCCCCCACACTCCCACCCTCACTCCCCACACACACACCGACTCCCCACACACACACACTCACTCCCCCCCACACTCCCACCCTCACTCCCCACACACACCCTCACTCCCCACACACACACCCACTCCCCCCCACACTCCCACCCACACTCCCCACACACACACTCACTCCCGCCACACACACACTCACCCTCACTCCCCACATACACACACACTCTCACTACCCCCACACACACACTCCCTCACTCCCCACACACACACACTTACTACCCCTGCACACACACCCTCATTCCCCACACACACACCGTCACTCCCCAGGTGGGGGTGGGAGTGGGGGCAGTGCCACAATGTGCAGCGTGTACACACTCCCCACATACTCACTCCCCACACACACGCTCACTCCACCCACACACACACACCCTCACTCCCCACACACACCCCCTGTCTCCCCACATACACACCCTCACTCCCCACACACCCTCACTCCCCACACACCCTCACTCCCCACACACACACCCTACTCCCCACACACACACACTCCCCACACACACACTCACCCTCACTCCCCACACACACGCACTCACTACCCCTACACACACACACACTCACTCCCCACATACACACACACTCACTTCCCACACACACACTCCCTCACTCCCCACGTACACACACTCACGCCCCCCACACTCACACCCTCACTCCCCACACACACCCCCTCACTCCCCTCACACCCTCACTCCCACAAACACACACTCACTCCCCCCACACTCACACCCTCACTCCCCACACTCACACCCTCACTCCCCACACACACACCCTCACTCCCCACACACACACCCTCACTCCCCACACACACACCCTCACTCCCCACACACACACCCTCATTCCCCCCACACACACTGTCACTCCCCACACACACCCTGACTCCCCTCACTCCCACACACACACACACTCACTTCCCCCCACACTCACACCCTCACTCCCCACACACACACCCTGACTCCCCACACACACACACACCCTCACTCCCCACACACACACACCCTCACTCCCCACACACGCACCCTCACTCACCACACACACACACACCCTCATTCCCCACACACACCGTCACTCCCCAGGTGGGGGTGGGAGTGGGGGCAGTGCCACAATGTGCAGCGTGTACACACTCCCCACATACTCACTCCCCACATACACACACACGCTCACTCCCCCCCCACACACACACACTCACTCCCCACACATACAAACACCCTCACTCTGCACACACACACCCTCACTCCCCACACACACCCTCACTTCCCCCACACACACTCACCCTCACTCCCCACACTCACCCTCACTCCCCACATACACACACACTCTCACTACCCCTACACACACACACACACACACCCCCTCCCACACAGACACACCCTCACTCCCCACACACACACCGTCACTCCCCAGGTAGGGGTGGGAGTGGGGGCAGTGCCACAATGTGCACCGTGTACACACTCTCCACATACACACACACGCTCACTCCCCCCCCCCACACACACACACTCACTCCCCCCCCACACACACACACACACTCACTCCCCACACACACTCCCTCACTCCCCACACACACATCCTCACTCCCCTCACACACACACACATACTCACCCTCACTCCCCACAAACACACCCTCACTCCCCACACACACTCACTCCCCCCAACACACACCCTCACTCCCCACACACACACATACTCACCCTCACTCCCCACAAACACACCCTCACTCCCCACACACACTCACTCCCCCCAACACACACCCTCACTCCCCACACACACACTCCCCACACATACAAACACCCTCACTCCCCACATACACACACACTCACTCCCCCCCACACACATTCACTCCCCACATACACACACACACATTCACTCCCCACACACACACACAATCACTCCCCATACACACCCTCACTCCCCACACACACACCCTCACTCCCCCCACACACACTCACTCCCCCCCACACACACACTCACCCTCACTCCCCACAAACACACCCTCACTCCCCACGCACACACACACACTCCCTCACTCCCCCCCACACACACTCACCCTCACTCCCCATACACACCCTCCCTCCCCATACACACCCTCCCTCCCCCACACACACACTCACCCTCACTCCCCACACACACACACCCACTCCACCTCCCCCCCCACACACACACACACACTCACTACCCACAACCACTCCACACACCCACACACAGACAAACACTTACCCTCACTCCCCACACTCACACACAGGCAGCCTAACACACACATACACACTCAGACAAACACACTCACACCCCCCCAGTCACACACTCTCACATTCACACACACAGTATTGTTACTTCCTTCGCCAACATACTCAACCTGCTGATATTGAAATGCGCTTGACTTTCGCAAACATAAATTCCATTTAAATCTCTTAACGATGGAACCACATTTATTTCCATTTGGAGATTGCTGAGTGGGTTATCCCTGACATAAATCTCCGGATTATGTGGATTCTCTGAGAGCTGAAGTCCCCGTGTAGCTGAGTTCAACAGCGAGAGGTCAGGGCGAGGAGGAGGGAGAGGGAGAGAGCAGACATTCAACAACCAAGAGAGGAATTATTCCCAATTGTGGCTGAAACACAACCTTGTAAATGTTGCTGTAGGGATTGAAATAGGGTTTGTGACACTGTCTGGCCACTCAGACTGACCTTCACAGTAAGGTGGATGGCAGCAACTTTAAATATTAATCATTGCTGTTTCAATAATTAAGCCGCGTTTCCGCATACTTTCACCGGCCACATAGAGGGGACTGGCATTCCCTGGAGTGTAGCCGATCTAGGGGGGGGTTGCCTGATCGGAGTGTTTGAGAAGATTAAAAGAGTTAGCGAGAGAGGGCGGAGTTTTAGGGCCCTGTTACTGGGGGGGGGGGGGGCAGTGCCACAATGTGCAGCTTGTACTTCAGCAAAACGGGAAGATCCTGCCGAGGGGAGGGACCGGAAGGTTCCACTCAGAAAAACTACTTGGACCATAAGACATATAAGAGCAGAATTAGGCCACTCGGCCCATCAAGTCTGCTCCGCCATTCAATCATTTTTTTAAAATAAATAATTTCGGGTATTTTTTTTTCCCATTAAGGGGCAATTTAGCGTGGCCAATCCACCTACCCTGCAGATCTTTGGGTTGTGGGGGTGAGACCCACGCAGACACGGGGAGAATGTGCAAACTCCACACGGACAGTGACCCAGAGCTGGGATTCGAAACCGGGTCCTCAGCGCCGTGAGTGCTAACCACTGCGCCACCGTACTGCCCCCGCCGTTCAATCATGGCTGATATTTTTCTCATTCCCATTCTCCTGCCTTCTCCCCATAACCCTTATCCCCTTATTAATCAAGAACCTATCTATCTCTGTCTCAAAGACACTCAGTGATTGGCCTCCCCAGCCTTCTGCGGCAAAGAGTTCCACAGATTCACCACCCTCTGGCTGAAAAAATTCCTCCTCATCTCTGTTTTAAAGGATCGTCCCTTTAGTCTGAGATTGTGTCCTCTGCTCTAGTTGTTCCTACAAGTGGGAAACAGCCTCTCCACGTCCACTCTATCCAGACCCCGCAGTATCCTGTAAGTTTCAGTAAGATCCGCCCTCGTCCTTCTAAACTCCAACGAGTACAGACCCAGAGTCCTCAACCGTTCCTCATACGACAAGTTCTTCATTCCACGGATCATTCTTTTAAAAAATGTTTTTTTAATAAACAATTCTATTGAGGTAGTTTTTGGCTTTGTAAACAGTTACAGACATCAACAGAAAGAAAGCAAAAAAGGCAGAAATGTGCAAACATCCACATACATTCAATACTTCAATCGTAACTTACTGCACAAGCCCACTCCTCTCCCACCGGCACTACCCGCCATTTTATCCTCCTACTCTACTGTACACCCCCCCCCCCCCCCCCCCCCCCTGCTGACGCTCACTCTCCCGCAAAGAAGTCAATAAATGGTTGCCACCTCCGGGCGAACCCCTGTACAGATCCCCTCAAGGCGAACTTAATTTTTTCCATTCCCAGGAAACTCGACATGTCCGCAAGCCACAACTCAGTCTTCGGGGGCTTTGAGTCCCTCCACGCCAATAGTATTCGTCGCCGGGCTATCAGGGAAGCAAAGGCCAGCACATCGGCCTCTTTCTCCCCCTGGACTCCCGGGTCTTCCGAAACCCCAAAAATTGCCACCCCTGGACCCATCGCCACCCTTGTTTTTAGCACCCGGGACATGACGCCCGCAAATCCCTCCCAGTACCCCCTCAGCTCAGGGCATGCCCAAAACATGTGAACGGTGTTCGCTGGTCCTCCCGCGCACCTAGCGCATTTGTCCTCTATCCCAAAGAATTTATTCATCCGAGCCACCGTCATATGGGCCCGGTGAACGACCTTAAATTGGATCAGCCCGAGCCTAGCACATGTCGCGGTCGAATTTACCCTACTCAGGGCCTCTGCCCACAGCCCGTCCTCCATTTCCCCGCCTAGCTCCTCCTCCCATTTAAGTTTCAGTTCCTCCGTCTGGGACCCTTCCCCCTTCATGAGCACCTTATAAATATCAGAGACTCTACCCTCCCCTTCTTCCCCCCGAGAGACTATTCTATCTTGGATCCCCATTGGCGGGAGGCGTGGGAAAGATGGGACCTGTCTACGAACAAAGTCCCGCAACTGTAGGTACCTAAAATCATTTCCCCTTACCAGCCAAATTTCTCCTCCAAGCTCCACAAACTCGCAAAGCTCCCTTCCAGGAACATATCGCCCACCCTTCCCACCCCCGCCGCCATGCTCGAAACCCCCCATCCATACTCCCATCCAGGGATCATTCTTGTGAACCTCCTCTGGACCCTTTCCAAGGCCAGCACATCCTTCCTTAGATACGGGGCCCAAAACTGCTCACAATACTCCAAATGGAGTCTGACCAGAGCCTTATACAGCCTCAGAAGTACATCCCTGCTGCTGTATTCTTGCCCCCTTGGCATGAATGTTAACATTGCATTTGCCGCCTTAACTGCCGACTAAACCTGCACGTTAACCTTAAGAGAATCATGAATAAGGACTCCCAAGTCCCTTTGTGCGTTTCCCAAGCATTTCCCCATTTAGAAAATCTTCTATGCCTAAATTCCTCCTTCCAAAGTGCATAACCTCACACTTAATAATAATATAATACATTGTATTTCATTTGCCACTTCATTGCCCACTCTCCTCCTAGCTTGTCCAAATCCTTCTGCAGCCCCCTTGCTTCCTCAATACTATCTGTTCCTCTGCAGATCTTTGTATCATCCCAGACTTAGCAACTGTGCCTTCAGTACCTTCTTCCAGATCATTAATGTATATTGTGAAAAGTTGTGGTCCCAGCACAGACCCCTGAGGCACACCACTAGTCACTGGCTGCCATCCCGAAACCGACCCCTTTATCCCCACTCTCTGCCTTCTGCCAGTCAGCCAATCTCTATCCATGCCAGGATCTTACCCTTAACACCATGGGCTCTTAACTTATTTAACAGTCTCCTATGCGGCACCTTGTCAAAGGCCTTCTGGAAATCTAAATAAATCACGCCCACTGGTTCTCCTTCGTCTAACATCCTTGTTACCTCCTCAAAGAATTCCAACAGATTTGCCAGACGTGATCTCCCTTTGACAAAGCCGTGCTGACTCAGTCCTATTTTACCATGCACTTCCAAGTACTTTGCGATCTCATCTTTAATAACAGACTCTAAAATCTTACCAATGACCGAAGTCAGGCTAACCGGCCTATAATTTCTCGTCTTCTGCCTCCCTGCCTTCTTAAACATCCTCCGCTGGGGAGGGTCCAGAACAAGGAGGCATAACCTGAAAATTAGAATGAGGCTGTTTAGCGGGTGACGTCAAGGAACACAAAGGCTGCTGGAATCCTGGAACATTCTTCTCCCAAAGAATTGAAACTGGAGGTCAATTGAAAATTCCAAAACCGAGGTGGATAGGTTTGTCTTAGGTAAGCGTATTAAGCGTTACAGAACCAAAGGGCTTCATAGAAACCCGATCATGCAGAAGGAGACCTTTTGGCCCATCGGGTCTGCACTGACCCTCTGAAAGAACACCTTAACCTATTCCCTGTAACCCCACCGTAACCTGTACATCTGCGGACACCAAGGGGCAATTTAGCGCGGACAACCCACCTAACCTGCACATCTTTGTGCAGCGGGAGGAAACCGGAGCACCCGGAGGAAACCCACGCAGACACGGGGAGAACGGGTAAACTCCACACAGACGGTCACCCAAGGCCGGAATTGAACCCAGGACTCTGGAGCTGTGAGGCAGCAGTACTGACCACTGTGCCAGGTTAGATGGAGTTAGGGTAGAGGACAGATCAGTCATGTGGTAGAAACAGGCTCGAGGGGTCGGATGGTCTACTCCGGTTGCACAAAGGTTTTGATTTTGGGAACATCAAGAATGAAAATCTTCACAGGAGCCCTGGCCGAGTGAGAAATTTTGGGGAACACCCTGGATTTTGGCTCTATATCTTTTTCATAGAATTTACAGTGCAGAAGAAGGCCACCCGGCCCATCGAGTCTGCACCGGCTCCTGGAAAGAGCACCCTACCCAAGGTTAACACCCCCACCCTGTCCCCATAACCCAGTAACCCCACCCAACGCGAGGACATTGCGGTGGGGCTATGCAGAGAGTCCGTGAACCCAAAGCTGACCCCTAACTTCAGATGGGGTGGGGCTAAGGGATTTGGATTTCCCTGGACCCTAGCCTCCTTACAAGCAGCACCAGGATGTAGTGGTTCCACACACCCGTCCACTGCCCACAACTCCTGGATCAACTCTCACAGCCACCAGTGAAAGCTGCACTGGACTTACGCTGGTTTTTTTGTTCTTTTGTTCATGGGATGTGGGCGTCGCAGGCTGTGCCAGCATTTATTGGCCATCCCTAATTCCCGGTACTGGCTGAGGTTATTCATGAAGGCCCCGCCTTCTCAACCTTGACCCTCGGTCTGAGGTGTGGCGACCCTCAGGTTAAATCACCAGCAGTCAGCTCTCCCCCTCGAAGGAGAAAGCAGCCTGTGGTCATCTGGGATGATGGCAACTTTACAATTTTCAATAAGTCTTTGATTCTGTGTCATTCCACATTCCTGTGTCGTTGCACACCAAGAGGCAGAAAAGAGGATTCAGTTGGATGTTTGACATCAGCTGGCGTAGATGTGATGGGCCAAACGTTCTCCTTCCCCGAAACTACAAAGTTCACACACAACTAGGGAAAAATGCCTTTTTGTGAGATCCACTGTGATCTCCGCCAAGCTCCCCTCTCTGGCTGTTCAACGCTGCCTTTTAATCGTGTAGCAGTAAATTAAAAACAAGCTCGCAAATCCTTTCCTGGATCCAGATGCGAAACAATTGTTTGAGGATTAAGGGCAGAGAGATGATGAAAGGAGCAGATTAATGCAGCATGCAAGGTGGCAGGAACCAGCTGTTTCTCAGTTACAGCCCTCCGGGAACATTTTCAAAGGGAATTGTTCACACGGGTGG
Organism: Scyliorhinus canicula; assembly: GCF_902713615.1. Classification (NCBI taxonomy): domain Eukaryota; kingdom Metazoa; phylum Chordata; class Chondrichthyes; order Carcharhiniformes; family Scyliorhinidae; genus Scyliorhinus; species Scyliorhinus canicula. The sequence goes on along the minus strand of NC_052155.1, from coordinate 7,603,825 downwards.
ACTGTGCGGCTCCCGCATTAGGAGCAAGTCCAGATCGAGGTGAATCATTTTAAAACCCAGATTCCTGCTCCTTCCTGCCTTAAGTCAATTCGCGTTCAACTCCATGATATGTCCTTCCTAATTGAATGATATCCTGGGAAATAGTGTCAGTTACCAGTAAATATTAGTTACCAGTAAATAGCGTTAGTTACTTTAGAAAGTTGTCAAATCCAAATGTGACCAAATGCTCTTGGAATCATAGAATGGGACAGCACAGAAGGAGGCCATTTGGCCCATTGAGTTTGTGCTGGCTGATTCAAAGAGCAAGCCTGTTAGACCCCTCATCTGCCATTTTAGAATAGATGGTGGCACAGTGGCATTATTACTGGACTAATAGTCTAGAGGCCCAGTCCAATGGTCTGGGGACATGGGTTCAAATCCCACCAGAGCAGCTGGTGGAATGTAAATCCAATTGATAAAACATATGGTGTTGGATTCTCCACAGTCCCGCGCCGGAAACGCGGCTGGCGCCAGGGCGGAGAATCCACTTTCACGCCCTAATCGGGCCCGGCACCGGTTCGGCGATTCTCCGGACCCCGAAAATCGGCGTGACCGCGGAATTCTCCGACCCCCCGCAGGGTCGGGGAATCGCCGGGGCCGGTGTAAATCCCGCCGTGGCCGGAATTCTCCGCCACCCCGGAATTGGCGGGAACGGGAATCACGCCCCGCCGATCGGCGTGCCCCCTGTGGCGATTCTCCGACCCGCGATAGGCCGAAGTCCCGCCACTGTCAGGCCTCTCCCGCCGACGTGGTTTAAATCACCTCTGTGCCGGCGGGATTGGCGGCGCAAGCGGGCCCTTGGTTCCTGGGGGGGGGGGGGGCGCGGGGTGATCGGACCCCGGGGGGGGTGTCCCCACGGTGGCCTGGCCCGCGATCGGGGCCCACCGATCGGCGGGCGGGCCTGTGCCGTGGGGGCACTCTTTTTCTTCCGCCGCCTCCACCATGGCGGAGGCGTAAGAGACCCCCTCCATCGCGCATGCGCCGGTGGTGATGTCAGTGGCTGCTGATGCTCCGGCACATGCGCGGACCGGCGAAGGCCTTTCGGCCAGCCCCGACGCCGGGCAGCATGGTGCCAAAGGCAGCCGGCGGAGCGGGAGCCACTCCGGCGCGGGCCTAGCCCCTAAAGGTGCGGAGAATTCAGCACCTTTGGGGAGGCCCGACGCCGGAGTGGTTGGCGCCACTCCGCTATGCCTGGATCCCCCGCCCCGCCGGGTAGAATTTCGTCCTGGGTGGGAGGACTGACATTTGGTCGCTACCTGTACAGGGCTATCACAACCTCACGGTAATTTACATAACCCAGCTTGCTCATCCTGATATTTAGTTCCTTCCCTTCTCAAACATCTACATTGTGTTGAGGGAGGGCTGCACTATCTCTCACACCTTGATAACAACCCATGGCCCTATTTTGAATGTTCCGAAGGGTGGTACATTGGCGAGACCATGCAGACGCCGCGACAACGAATGAACGGACATCGCGTGACAATCACCAGGCAAGAATGTTCCCTTCCAGTTGGGGAACACTTCAGCAGTCAAGGGCGTTCAGCCTCTGATCTCCGGGTAAGAGTTCTCCAAGGCGGCCTTCGGGACGCACGACAACGCAGAATCGCCGAGCAGAAACTTATAGCCAAGTTCCGCACACATGAGTACGGCCTCAACCGGGGCCTGGGATTCATGTCGTATTACATTCACCCCCCACCATCTGGCCTGGGCTTGCGAAATCCTACCAATTGTCCTGGCTTGAGACAATTCACACCTCTTTAATCTGGGGTTACCCCTATCTCTGGATCTGTAAAGATTTAATCACCTGCAAATGCTCGCATTCTGAGCATTGTTTGGCATCATTGACTTTGTCTATATATATGTTTCTGGAACCCACCTCTTCATTCACCTGAGGAAGGAGCAGTGCTCCGAAAGCTAGTGTTTGAAACAAACCTGTTGGACTTTAACCTGGTGTTGTAAGACTTCTTACTGTGCTCACCCCAGTCCGGCATCTCCACATCATGCCTATTTTGAAGGCGAAGGAGGAGATTTCTCACCGATGTCTTGGCCAATATTTATCCCTTAGTCAACAGAACAGATGATCTGGCCATTATTGTTGTTTATGGGATCCTGCTATGTACAAATTGGCTGCCATGTTTCCAATATTTCAACAGTGGCTACGCTTCAAAAGTACTTCATTGGCTGTAAATCACTTTGGGACATCGGGCGCTGGTGAAAGGCTCTTTATGAATGCAAGTCTTTCTATTTATTTATTTTCTTGCCCCCCCGTGTTCATGATTATTTCATAGCCCTCCTCCCCCCCCCCCCCAGGATGTGTCCACGGACCCCCAGGGATCTGCGGACTCCAGTTTGAGAGTTTTGTGACAGGGTAAGATGGGTGGTCCACTTTCACATTTCTCCCAATATTTAGTTGGAGTGACTTTGCTGGTTGGCGAACATGTGACCTGCATTCCAGGCGATCCAGTTGACCATTGGTGAATTCCCAAGCTTGTTCTCTCTCTTGTTGCACCCTGGAGAGTGGAAATCCTGGAAAGGTCTCACCCCTTGTGCAATAAAGCTATGGCAGAAGGATGGAAAGACCCCCACCCCGTTAATGTCCTCCAAAGTGGCCCAGCAAACTGCTCAATTCACAACGATGAAAGAAAGCTCTCATCTCGGGCAGGATTCTCTGATCCTGAGGTTAAGTGTTGACGCCGCCTTAAACGCCGTCACGTTTCCCGACGGCGTCAGCACGGCCTCAGGATCAGCAATTCTGGCCCCTGTGCGCCGCGGGGTCCGCGCATGCGCAGTGGCACCGGCGCCGACACGTGCATGGGCAGTGGGTCCCTTCTCCACGCAGGCCCTGACGCAACGTGGCGTAGGGCTACAGGGGCTGGCATGGAAGAAAGGAGGCCCCCAGCCCGAGAGGTGGACCCCGTTCGCGGGCCAGGCCACAGTGGAGCCCCCCCCCCGGGGTCGGACCTCCCTTCCCCCCCCCAGAGGCCACCCGGGACCCTTCCATGCCGAGGTCCCGCCAGCCAGTAGCAGGTTAGAACGGCGCCGGCGGGACTCGAGTTCTTCAATATGGCCGCTCAGCCCATCCCGGGCTGAAAATCGCCGGGGGGGGGGGGGGGGGGGGGGGCGTAAAGTGGCCCCCGGCCGGCACCGCGCCAACAGTGCGCCAGCTGAGAATCGCGTCCCGGGCTGTGAGAATCCCATCCCTTGTCTCTGTTCTGGTCTCCATCCTCTTCAGACTACAACAGGTCAAGCTCTGGCTTCTGGGTAAAATAGTCCCACGAGTTGGCTACATTCTGCCTGCTGGAGTCACTTTATAACATCCCACTACAGAGTGGTGAAGGCACAGAAACAATCCATTTGGTCGAACGGGGCCTTGCGGGCTTCATTTCCCCTTTATTGTACCTGATCAACATGACCTTCTGCCTGAATATTCATCCAGCTCCACCAAAATGCATCTGGAATGTTCGCCTCAACTACTTCTGTGGAAGCCAGTTTCCACATTCTCACCACTCCCTGGGTAAAGATGTTTCTTTCTTCTGAATCCCCTGCTGGGTTTAATGCTGAGATGGTCATTAAGGAAAATCGGGATGGGACAGGGAAATGGAGTTGGGTTTGGGAGATCAGCCATGATCTTATTGAATAGCCAAATGGGCTCGAGGGGCCGAATGGTCTCCCTCCTGTGCCTACTTCTGATGTTCTTATTCACGGTCTCTATCTAGTTCTGGTGTCCCCCTTCTTCTCCATGTCTTCTTTATCAAAACCGTTTATATTCCTGATGGTCTCTGTTGAACAACCCTTTAGTCTCCCCTTATCTGGAGCCTGTTCAATCTTAGGTTTGACCTCTCCGTTCTGGCATCAAGCTCCTAAATAATTTCTGCACCTTCTCTGGTGCCTCTAAGGCTGGGGTCTTCTCTGGGGAAAGCGGTGTTGAGGCCACCGACAGTAGTGGTGATGCCCCGCTATCAACTCGATGATCCAGTCACTACCCCAGCACACAACTAGCAAACCGGGAAACCATCTTCACCCAGGGTAAGCCCCCGGCACTACACTGGCACTACCCTATCCCCCCCTCCCCCAGGGAGCGCTTACCTCAGAGCCCCCCTGAGAGTATTGATCACCAGCTGCACATCTTCTGACACCAGTCGAGCTTCCCGCTGTTCTGACATCACGCCGCCGCGGGTGGATTTTTTCACGTGGGGCTGATTCCGGCAGATGGGCCTGATAGGATTCCCTAAAGGTAAACATGCAGGTTGAATCTGTGATTAAGAAAGCGACTGCAATGTTGTCATTTATCTCAAGAGGGTTGGAATATAAAGCAGCAATGTGCTACTGACCCTTTATAAGGCTCTGGTTAGGCCCATTTGGAGTACTGTGTCCAGTTTTGGGCCCACATCTCAGGAAGGACATACTGGCACTGGAGCGTGTCCAGCGGAGATTCACACGGATGATCCCTGGAATGGCGGGTCTAACATATGATGAACGGCTGAGGATCCTGGGATTGTATTCATTGGAGTTTAGAAGGTTAAGGGGAGATCTAATAGAAACTTACAAGATGATACATGGCTTAGAAAGGGTGGACGCAAAGAAACTGTTTCCGTTAGGCGAGGAGACGAGGACCCGTGGGCACAGCCTTAGAATTAGAGGGGGTAAATTCAGAACAGAAATGCGGAGACATTTCTTCAGCCAGAGAGTGTTGGGCCTGTGGAATTCATTGCCGCGGAGTGCAGTGGAGGCCGGGACGCTAAATGGCTTCAAGGCAGAGATAGATAAATTCTTGATGTCGCGAGGAATTAACGGCTACGGGGAGAATGCTGGTAGGTGGAGTTGAAATGCCCATCAGCCATGATTGAATGGCGGAGTGGACTCGATGGGCCGAATGGCCTTACTTCCACTCGTATGTCTTATGGTCTTATAGGCGCAATCTAATGGGGGAAAAGAATCGGAGTCCGTTCTGGACAGGATTAGTGGGGGCCATTCCCGGTATGTAGCGGTGGGACCGACCCTGCTATCGGACGGAAATCCTGCTACTTTTTCGGGCCTCAGTGGGAGACGCCCCGCCCAAGGCCTGCACTCAGGGGGTCCTGCTCACCAAAAATGGTGCCCCGATCTCTCAATCCCCCCGACGTGACCCACCCGGACATCCCCAATGCCACAACTCACCTGCTTGGTGGGTGGGGGAGGGGGGTCCTTGAGCGCCCTCTCCCTGTGCCCAACCTCAGACAGGCGGGGCACTCCCAGCCCGATCTCTGACACAGGAAAAATGCCGCCTGGGCACCTTGACACCGCGGCACTGCCAGCCTGGGGCACCCCTGGCAGTGCCACATGGACACCCTTGGAGTGCCAGGGTGGCACCCAGCTGGCACCGCCAAGGTGCCCCAGGCTGGCAGTGGTATGGTGCCCGGGTGGCATCAGCAGTGCCAGGGTGCCACCCTGCCCAGATTCCAACCACCCGGCGTGGGAGACACCCTCCCACAGGTGCCGTTCCGCCTGGTCCCCCGTTCGTGGAGACCAGTGCTGAACAGCACCTGGCTGGGATCTCCTCGGCAAAGTCGGTAGGTCCCGCGGGCCGGTTAGATCTGTCGTAGGCACAGTTAAGGGAGTTTTTAAAACTCACTGAAATGTTACGTCTGGATCATGCCCGCTGTGAGAGGGATCCAGATCGCAACATCTGGCCAGATCTCAGTAGATCTCGAGAGGAGTAATGGCCGTCGGGAATCCCAGAAGAGGCCTAGAACATAGAACATACAGTGCAGAAGGTGGCCATTCGGCCCATCGCGCCTGCAGCGACCCACTTAAGCCCTCACTTCCACCCTATCCTCTCGCGGGATCTATCGGTCCCGGCCCGATTCCGGTAATTTATATAAGAACGCCGGGAAACCGCCCCTCACTGACTGGGGGCCGGGGCAGTTTCTTTCCTGGTTCGATGCTTCTTGCGATATTTTTCGCTTCCATCTCCAAACCCGCCCAATGAGGGCGGGAGGGGAAAATCTTATAAATGTGGGACCAGAACTGTTGCTCTTGAAGGTGGTTTAACCAAGGTTCTTTGCAGGTTTAATGTAACTTCCTTGTTTTGCAATGTAACATTGTAAAGATACATCCAATCGCCACCTATTACCCGGAGGTGCTGCGAAGATTTTATTCGACCACATCACTGTGGGTATGTTTGACTACCTCTCTGGTAGTGTTTACACACGGGCTTTAATGCTCCACGCTGAATGTTTCCCTGGTTCATAGAACAGGATTTGCAGTAGCTGCAGGAATTTGAGCATTTATTTCATAGAATCAGAGCATCGTAGAATAATCACAACACTGCTCAAATTGGCAGGAAAGCTTGTTGTCATTTAAATCCACGGCATTAGGGGAGACTTTGCAGTCTGATAAATCCAGACAGGGAGCACAATAGAAGAAATGGTTCTTAAAAATTCAATTGCTTTGTTGTTTGTTGAAGGGGGGCTTGGGAATTTAATCTCTTACGAAGTAAGGATGGTTGTAGAGGGACTGTAAGCGGCTCAAGAAGGCACCTTCTCCACGGCAACTCGGGATGGGCATAAATGCTGGCCTAGTCAGCGATACCCACATCTCGTGAATGAATACAGAAGGTAAAGTAACTCACTTTTGTAAATTAAGCTGCCCAGTGAACCAAAATGTTAGACTTGTTTAAACTGACAAAATGTAGGTTCTAACTGTTACCGGTGCAGATTAATCAAGTGTTTCTTAGCGTTTCAAATATCTCGGGCTGTGTTTTGGGAAACCTGTTTTTTTTTTCGGTCAGTGACTCATGAGAGGCCTTGTGCAGCTGCGGAACCCGCTGTTCAGTTTAATTGGATCACACTGGCCCGCTATCTTCCCCATGATTCCTGCGTAGAGCGAGTTACTCCATCGCTGGGGGGGGGGGGTTGTGCATCCAGTCCATTGCCCAGTGGTGAGACTGTATCTCCATACTCCTGTCAAGAGTACAGTGATAACGAAACAACTCTCCAAGTTCTGTACAGCTCGGGTCACGATGTGTCAGCGCGAGAGCAGCACACCAACTGGAAACAGATGGGAAATTGTGTCCATTTACTAAGAAATGGACACAAGTCTTGACAACCTCATAATAAACGACAAGGAGGCAACCAGATAGCTTTCCCCTCCCACCCCGCCCCCCATCCTGCATTAAAAGCACATTTCTCATGTCATGCACACTGTGACTAATTCCGGTCTGACATCTTTCAAACCACCTTTGGAACAAGTCTCCATTTCACCAGTACCGAAACAGGGGGTCCACACTATCTGTCCTGCAAGCTTTCAGCATAGTCCAGTTATGATGTAATCCTTCTGAAGGCATTGAAGCGCAGAGTGGAAAGCCCAAGGCTGTGATTGAGCTCCTCCATGCTCCTGTAAACTATCCCAGGCCCCTTCAGTGGGACAAAGAGGCCCCGAAGGAGGTTCACCAGAATGGCACCAAAACTGAGAGGCAATACTCACCAGGAACGTTTGAATGGACTGGGGGCAGGATTTTCCAGCCCTTCCTGCCAGGGATCTTCCAGGGCAAAGATAGGGGAGATGGTAGCATGACCCTAACGTCACAGGGCTAGTAGTCCAGAGGCCCGGGCTAATGCCCTGGGGACACGGGTTCAAATCCTACCACGGGTAGCTGGTGATATTTAAATTCAGAAATTGAGAGCTAGGCTCAATAACGGTGCCAATGACAGCTACCATCAATAATGAAGAATACTTGAAAAATTGAGAGGTAAAGGGAGGACTACTTAAAACAGTCTATATTCACTAGGGTAAATGTATTGGAAAAATATTAGAATTAAAAGTTGGGCTTTTCCTGCTCGAGTCTTAAAGGAAGTAGAAATATCTTGATTTGTGGTCTTCCTAAATTCCCTGGATTCTGGAAAGGTCCCAACAGATTGGAAGATTATTAATATAATACCCCTATTCAAGAGCGGAAGAAGACAGAATGTTCGGGTACACAGAGGGAGAATTCAGAATGTCCAATTCACCTAACAAGCACATCCTTCGGGACTTGTGGGAGGACACCGGAGCACCCGGAGGAAACCCACGCAGACACGGGGAGAAAACGTGCAGACTCTGCACAGACAGTGACCCGAGCCAGGAATCGAACCTGGGACCCTGGTGCTATGAAGCAACAGCGCTAACCCCCTGTGCTAACCGTGCCACTCTAGAATGCAACGGCGGTACATTTATAAAACCAGAATAACATCCAGGCATAGTCGACATGGTTTTGCGAAATGGAGACTGGGTTTGATGAATTTAATTGATCCTGAGGTGACTTGACAAGGTGGATGTGACGAGGATGTTTTCCTCTGTTGGTGATAGATAGGAGAGCGGGTAGTAAAGGGGACTTTATGCGTCAGAAAATGGGTTGAGTGAGTGGGTAAAAATTTGGCAGGCGGAGTATAATGTGGGAAAATGTAAACTTGACCACTTTGGCAGAAAGAATGGAAAAGAAATACTTATTTGACTGGGGGAAGACTGCAGAACTCTAACCTTACAGAGGGACCTGGTTGTCCTGGTACATGGATCACAGAACATTGGTATGGCTAGTGTAGCCAGTGATTAGGAAGGCAAATGGAGTGTTGACATTTGTTTTAATTAATTCACAGGATGTTGGCATCGCTGGCTAGGGCAGCATTTATTGCCCATCCCTAATTGTGTTGCAAGGGGATCCAATATGAAAATAGGAAATTGTTGCTACAATTGTAGAGGGCCTTGTCAGACCGCATCTGGAGTACTGTGTACAGTTTTAGTTCCCTTACTTAAGAAAGGATATAATTGCATTAGAAGCAGTTCAGTGAAGGTTCAATCTCTGATTACTGGGATGAATGGATTATCTTATGTGGAAAAGTTGAGCAGGTTGGGCCGATACTCATTGGAGTTTAGAAGAATGAAGTGATTGTATTGAAACATATTCTGTGGGGATTTGACAGGATGGATGTTGAGAGGACGTTACTCCTTGAGGGAGTGACTAGAACAAAGGCACAGATTGAAAATAAGGTGTGGGATTCTCCGATTGCCGATGGCGAAATCGCGTTCGGGCGATTGTCCGGAGAATCCGTTTATACGCCGACCTCGGGGGCGGCGCCGTTTTGAGGGGGCTATAATCGCTGAGTGCGGCGTACGGCGTCGAGACGTCCTCAGGACGTCACTGAGGCCCTCCTCCGATGCTCCGCCCCCGATGGGGCCGACTTCCCAACGGCGTAGTCGCGTATCCTCTCAGTTTTCAAGGACCTCGCGTGGCAGCTGCGAACTGTGTCCAGCGCCGGCACAGTTGGATGGGGAGGGGTGAGCCATCCCGCTGGCTGGGGGGGGGGGCTCCGAGGGGGCTACGGGGACTGTTAGGGGTTGGTCAGGGGGTGGCGAGGGGGTTTATAGTAGGGGGGGCACTATCTGGCAGGCCGGGTCCCCGCGCGGCAGGCTGCACGGCCCCACAGGTCGCCGCAGGCCGCCGCCATGCATATGGGACGGCCACGGACCCGGCAATTCTTCACCCATAACTGTAGCAAAGCTGGGGCTTTAACGTGGCGCAGCTGCTCCCCCCCCCCACCCCCCCACTGGGCGGAGCATTGGTGTGAGGGTGGGCGCCGACTTTTTCATTGTATAACTAGAGACTTCCTCCGGACATAGCCTCAAAATCGGAGAAATCCAGCCCTAAGGGGAGAATTTATTTCTCTCAGTTGGTTGGTAGTCTGTGGAATTCCCTTCCTCAGAGCGTAGTGGAGGCTGGGTCATTGAATACATTCATGGCGGAGTTACACAGCTTGATCAAAAAAGGGAGTCGACACATATGGGAGGGTTGGTGGGGGGAGCAAGCAGGAATGTAGATTAGAGGCCACAAACCACAAGACATAGGAGCAGAAGTAGGCTATTCGGCCCATCGATTCCACTCTGTCCTTCAATGAGATCATGATTGATCTGATCTGACAATCCTCAACTCCACTTTCCCACCTTATCATTATAACCTTAATTCCCGAACTGATTAAAAATCTGCCTCTCTCAGCCTTGAATATACTTGCATCTTTTCCTGGTGGCACCTTGACAGTGGTTTAGCACTGCTGCCCTCACAGCGCCAGGGTTCAATTCAGCCTCGGGTGACTGCCTGTGCGGAGTCTGCACGTTCTGCGTGGGTTTCCTCCTCCCACAGTCCGAAAATGCGCAGGTTGGGTGGATTGGCCGTGATAAATTCCCCTAGTGTCCAAAGATTAGGTGGTGTTATGGGGACAGGGTGGGGGAGTGCGCTTTCAGAGGGTCAGTGTAGTCTCGATGGGCCGAAATTGGCCTCCTTTTTTGCACTGTCGAGATTCGATGAATGGTGGAGCAGGCTGGAGGGGCCTGAATGGACTTCTTGTGTTCTAGTGCCGTGTATCGTTGGTTTGGAAAGTGAATGTTTTCCAGTATTGATGCTGGGATAAGCTCAATTTCATGGATATTATGCACGGGTAATAAGCCCCATTTCACGTTCTTAGCCTTTTGATTTGCCGGATTTTAAAAATACTTTGCAATTAGCAATGGGGGGAATCACTTGAAAAACAGCGATGCCTTGGAAACTGAAGGGAATATCAACAATGGCACCAAAGATCGGAACATATGAGCCATCTATCATCGACCTGAAGTACTGCCTGTACCCCAGTGTTGTGTAATTATGAATACAATTTATAACCTTATTGTCTCAATACTATAGTACGCAGGCACTTGTTTCTCGTTTGGGTTACGCAAACTCTGCTGTCAAATCCTTTAAGATCTGCGTGCGAAGATTTATTGCAGTCAGATAAAGTGCTGACTCCGGGCATTGTTCTTATTTGAGTCATTTTGATGTAGCAGTGATGCAGAGACCAAAGTTATTTTGACCCACTGGAACTAATTGGCTTCCATTGTAAACCTGTATCAATTTATCCCATTACCCGCTGTGTAAAAGATGACAACTGCAAATTCCCCCCCCCCCCCCCCCCCACCGAATAAACTGGTCAACATTCGTGAAGGAGCTATTCACAAATAGATACCCAGCCACAACATTAGTAATAGCGTAAGCACATCTGCATCCATTTAGCTACGCATTAGCTACACCTCCTCAGTGTGAGAATCATAGAATTTACAGTGCGGAAGGAGGCCATTCGGCCCATCGAGTCTGCACCGGCCCTCGGAAAGAGCTCCCTACACCTCCACCCTATCCCTGTAACACAATAACCCCTCCTAACCTATTTTTATGGACACTTAAGGGCAATTTAGCACGGCCAATCCACCTGACCTGCACACCTTTGGACTGTGGGAGGAAAGCGGAGCACCCGGAGGAAACCCACGCACACACGGGGGAAGAACGTGCAGACTCCGCACAGACAGTGACCCAGCCGGGAATCGAACCCGGACCATGGAGCGCAGTGCTAACCACTGTGCTACTGTGCCGAGAGAGAGGGAGGAAAAACTATGAATGGGATCTTCCACATGGTAAACAGCTGGTTCCATTGCAGATGTGAATACTTGCGATGCCAAGCTGATAAGTCTACAATCTGGGTCCAACCGTAATCGCAAATTGCTTAAAGTACCTGCATACTGGATTCTCTGCTCTGCATCAAACAGCTGCAATAAATATTGCCCCCTTTCTGTCTCCAGCCACAGCCAATTTGCGACTTGACAAGACTTAAATGTCACGCCTTGCCTCTTCTCAATTAACTCCAAACCGCTGCTTCTCACGTTCTCCAGTCTGTTTGCCTGATTTGGAAATAGTTGGGAGGCGTTCACCCTGAGGGACCTGAGAAGTGGAGACCGCGGGGAGACCAGGGGAGCTGGCATTGTCCTCCTCACAGCACAGAGGGTTTAAGGGGAGATTTAATCGAGGAATATTGAACCTTGAAGGGATTTGGTGGAGTAAATGAGGAGAATCTGCTTCCTTCAGCAGGAGGGTCAGGAACCAGAGGATGCGGATTGAAGGTAAGTGGCCAAAACAGCCAGAGTGGAGTTGAGGGGATTGTTTCTGTAAGAGGAGAGTTGTTGCGGAAGACGTTGTCTGAGAGGGCGGTGGAAGCAGGTTCAATAGGAACTTGCAAAAGGGAATCGGATAAATACTTGGAAGGGGAACCATCTGCAGCTGTCAGGGGAGAGAGAGCAAGGGGGGAATGGGACTAATTGCACAGTTCTTTCAACGGAACTAGCAGGGGTATGATGGGCCAAATGGCTTCCTTCTGCTGCTTTAGGTGTTATGATTCTCAGCGTGACTCTACAATCGCAGGAATACCTCAGTCAATCAGCCTAATTACAAATTATTTTAGGTTATCGGGTCTATCTCGCTAATGGGCGTTTTTTAAAAAACTGAGTGAAAACTGAGTACAGCCAAGACGGATGCAGCCTGCAGGTATGTAACAGCTGATTTTCCCAACCAATTGCCATGGGAAGAGTCCGGCTTTCTGTGCAAGTTCACATTGCTCACACTGGTCCCCACCAGCGGCATGCATATGGAAAATCCTCACTGCTGTGTATTGAAAATTGCATTGCTGTAAATTGCACGGTGCACTTTGTCCACTTGAGGCCACCATACCTGATGTACCATCGATTGCACGCGAGGCGAGTGATTTACCAAAGTCTGGCTTTAATTAACTAGAACACAGCTCTGCGATCGTCTACAGTGGAAAGGGACGATCGTCAGGCGTTTGAGCATTTATACCTCGTTAATAGAGGCGTGGTTAACTCAGCCTCTCGGCCAATCAGTCGAGAGGCACATGACCGACCAGGGCCAATGGTAAGCCGACGTTCTGGCCCAATGGCAGACGAGTATGCAGATCATATCATCACAATACCAAAAGATATAGGAGCCGAATTAGGCCATTCGGCCCATTGAGTCTGCTCCGCCATTCAATCATGGCTGATATTTTTCTCATCCCCATTCTCCTGCCTTCTCCCCATAACCCCTGATCTCCTTATTAATCAAGAACCTATCTATCTCTGTCTTAAAGACATACATAGAAACATAGAATTTAAGAGCAGGAGGAGGCCTTTTGGCTCTACGAGCCTGCTCCTCCATTCACCACGATCATGGCTGATCATCCAACTCAATGACACTCAAAGACACTCAGTGATTTGGCCTCCACAGCCTTCTGTGACAAAGAGTTCCACAGATTCACCACCCTCTGGCTGAAGAAATTCCTCCTCATCTCAGTTTTAAAGGATTGTCCCTTTAGTCTGAGATGGTATTCTCTGGTTCTAGTTTCTCCTACTCGTGGAAACATCCTCTCCACAGCCACTATATCCAGGCCTCGCAGTATCTTGTAAGTTTCAATGAGAAGGGGCAGCACGGTAGCATGGTGGTTAGCATAAATGCTTCACAGCTCCAGGGTCCCAGGTTCAGTTCCCGGCTGGGTCACTGTCTGTGCGGAGTCTGCATGTTCTCCCCGTGTGTGCGTGGGTTTCCTCCGGGTGCTCCGGTTTCCTCCCACAGTCCAAAGATTGCGGGGTTAGATGGATTGGCCATGCTAAATTGCCCTTAGTGTCCTAAAAAATAAGGTTAATGGGGGGGGGTTACTGGTATAGGGTGGATACGTTGGCTTCAGTAGGGTGATCATTGCTCGGCACAACATCGAGGGCAGAAGGGCCTGTTCTGTGCTGTACTGTTCTAAATCTAAATCTCCCCTCATCCTTCTAAACTCCATCGAGTACAGACCCAGAGTCCTCAACCGCTCCACATACGGCAAGCTCTTCATTCTAGGGATCATTCTTGTGAACCTCCTCTGGACCCTTTCCAAGGCCAGCACATCCTTCCTTAGATACGGGGCCCAAAACTGCTCACAATACTCCAAGTGGGGTCTGACCAGAGCCTTATACAGCCTCAGAAGTACATCCCTGCTCTTGTATTCCAGCCCACTCGACATGAATGCTAACATTGCATTTGCCTTCCTAACTGCCGACTGAACCTGCACGTTAACCTTAAGAGAATCTTGAACAAGGACTCCCAAGTCCCTTTGTGCTTCTGATTTCCTACTCCTTTTTCTGTTTACACACATGTACCAGCAGAGGATGTCTGCTGGAAAGAGAAGTTTTTTTCAAAAAAGGTTCCACGGTCAACAGTTTATGCAGTTTTAATTCTAAATGTAATCTTACTGAATATGTAACTGTTTCTGTCCGAGGAGCTTAACACTTTATAGTAAGTAGGAATTTACCTTGGGATGTCCAGAAGCAATTTACAGAAAATTTTATTTTTGAATGTAGAAAATGTAGCAATTATGTTGTGCACAGCAAGCTCTCCAAAACAGCAATATAATAATAAACACATCATCTTCTCGTTGTAACTTAGGTAAGGAGATTATCATTGGGTAGAATTCTGGGGAGAACTCACCAGTCGTCTTTGAAATAGTGGCCGTGGGACCATTTGCATCCAGATGATAGGACAGACAAGGTTTAACAACTCATCCCAAAAACAACAGCTCCAACATAGAACATACAGTGCAGAAGGAGGCCATTCGGCCCATCGAGTCTACACCGACCTACTTAAGCCCTCACTTCCACCCTATCCCCGTAACCCAATAACCCCTCCTAACCATTTTGGACACTAAGGGCAATTTCGTATGGCCAATCCACCTAACCTGCACGTCTTTGGACTATGGGAGGAAACCCACGCACACACGGGGGAGAATGTGCAGACTCCGCACAGACAGTGACCCAGCGGGGAATCGAACCTGGGACCCTGGCGCTGTAAAGCCACAGTGCTATCCACTTGAAATGAAATGAAAAATGAAAATTGCTTATTGTCACGAGTAGGCTTCAATTAAGTTACTGTGAAAAGCCCCTAGTCGCCACATTCCACCGTCTGTTCGGGGAGGCTGGTACTTGTGCTACCGTGCTGCCCTAAACACTGCAGCGCTCCCTCAGTTCTTGCCCTGGGAGCGTCAGCCTAGATTTTGTGCTCAACTGTGCAGGGCGGGACTTGAACACACAACCAGATGGCACAGCGGCATTTCTTTTGCCTACACTCATGTGGCAGATGACACATTTCTGGCCGTAGTGAGTGCGCGCTTCCTGACTGCCATATCGTGGAGGCCTCGCTGACCCAAAATATGGTTGCAACATGGTCTAATGTCTAGCCCCCCGTTTTAGTTCTCCAGATATTCAGTACCAAAGTCCTGGAACTCCCTCCCTAACAGCACGGTGGGTGTACCTACACCTCATGGTGAGAGGGGGGGGCAGCGGAATGCATTCTCAGCTGTCGTTTGAAGACATTGTGGAGAGTGGATTTCCCCATTATTTCAGTAGCAGCTACTTGCATTCATGTAGCACCTTTAACGCAGTGGAGAATCCCACGGCGATTCGCTGGAACATCACCAAAATGCCCAGCCACACAAGACGACGCCAAGACCACTGATAGAGTAGGCATCGAGGAGAATCTGAAAAGTGGAGAGAGCGGTGCAGAGAAAGAGTTAATTCCTTTAAGCCAAGACGTGCAACGGGAAACAACTGGAATCTTGTCGCGAAAAGGTGTTTTTTTAGTCAACCAATTTCATTCTCAGCAGTAAGGTGAGTGGAAAATTGTCGCGTCTGTCAAGCACAATTGAACTGATGAGCTCAAACAAATGGAAAGACCTTTCGCTGATTCGATTCTTCAGAACCCTGAGCTCCTTGTACATCAAGGTGCATTAACCAACCTCTTAATTTGAAAGATTTCTGTGGGTAATTGGCACTGTTGTAAAAATGTCTAATTTCACGATTCATGGGTGCGAGGAAAATGGGGATTGAAGTTTTCAAACAGAAGATCCTGGGGGCACCGGGCTTGTGGAGCTGGCAAACAAACCGAGAGCAATTGCCATTCGAAGGGTGACCTACGTTTATTCAATAAGGCCAGAGTTAGGGATGTGAAAACAATAAGAAAACAGCTGTTCCTCTCTTAGCTCCGTCGTGGAGCCAGTGAACCTGGTAAAATTGCGGTTGTCCCCATTAGAGGTATAGGGCTGGATTCTTCCGTGCCGCCGTCGCAAGATCGCCACAGGCAAAACGCGGACAGTGGAAAAGTCCAATGACTTCGGGCGGGATTTTCCAGTCGCCGGCGGGCGTGGCGTAGAATCCTGCCATATGCTATTTATGTCATTTCCCCAGATCAAAGAAAGGTTGAGAAAGAAGGCTTAAAGTACCCATATACTTTTCAGATCAAAATAGAGGTGTCCGAGTGTTATGGGCCAGGGTTTAGAGAACTGAGGGAATGGTGCACTGTCAGAGGGCCAGTACTGAGGGCCAGAGTTGAGAGAACCCCAAAGTGTATCGTGGAGTTCACCTGACCCACAACTTTACTAGATCGTGGCATGGGGAGCACACAGCCCACTCTACAGGTGTGTACAGCAGAAATGGAAAAGTAATTTTTAAACCAAAACAATGTTTATTCTATGAACTCAAGTTAACCTTTTTAAAACATACAGTGAACATCTTAGCAACCATCAATTCAAATACAACCCCCAAAGAATACAACACTAAGTAATCCTTTAAGCTTTCCTTTTAATATCCATAAGACTTAACACACCTTTTAACCAGAAGCACATTAGGTTTACATTCACGACCGAGAACATTTATAATTCTGAATTCACCAAATGATCAAGAGATGGTCTTTTGATGGCAGAGAGAACAGCAGTACACCTGCTTTGTCTGGCTTCAGCTCCCACACTGAAAACGAAACCAAAAGACAGACACACCCCAAGCTTTTCTCAAAGTGAAACTAAAAAGCAGAGCCAGAACTCAGCTCCACCCACATCTCTGACATCACTGCAGTAACATGAGCAGCCAAACATTTCTTAAAGTGACATTCTCATGACACCAGTTCGAGATGGATAGTTTAAGTATTTATGCTTTGTATGTCTGGAGTTGGGCTTCGACCCACGACCTTGTGATTGAGAAGCGAGAGTGCTCACCATTGAGCCACAGCTGGTTCGAAGGGAACGAACATTATCCACCATGAAGTTGATCGTATTTTCCAGAGCTGGCGAATTCACAAAAATGACCACTAGACGGACAAATGGAACAGATACCTGGGAACCCCACCACCTGGCGGTTCCCCTCCCAGTCTCTCACCACCTTGACTTGGAAATATATCGGCCGTTCCTTCACTGTCACTGGGACAAAATCCTGGAACTCCCTCCCTAACAGCACTGTGGGTGTACCTACACCTCATGGACTGCAGCGGTTCAATAAGGCAGCTCGCCACCACCTTCACAAGGACAATGAATGAAAATCGCTTATTGTCGCAAGTAGGCTTCAAATGAAGTTACTGTGAAAAGCCCTAGACGCCACATTCCGGCAACCTGTTCGGGGAGGCTGGTACGGGAATTGAACCGTGCTGCTGGCCTGCCTTGGTCTGCTTTAAAAGCCAGCGATTTAGCCCTCTGCTGGGATAACGAATGCTGATCGAACCATGACCTAATAAACTATTAAAAATCCAATTTGTCTCATTCCTCTCCCTTTCTCAAGACTCTGCAAAATAAAGTTTTTCCAGAATTTATCCACTTCTGTTTTGAGAGTTACCGGTGACTGTGCTTCCACCAGCCTTTCAGGCATCCCCTTCCAGGTCACAACACCCAGGCATAAAAACATTCTCATCTCCCCCTGGCTTTTTACTGATGATCTTCCATCTGTCCCCTCTGGTTCCAGGCCAGAGTCCCATTCCAGAACTTGAGCACAACATTTTGGCTAACACGTCCAGTTTAGTGCTGGCTAACATTTCCAGGCCAGTTCTGAAGGCGGGCTCCACCTTCAGTGGGGCCACCAGCCCTCTCTATTAAATCCCCTCTTAACCTTCTCTATTCTACGTTCTAAGCAAAACAACCCCCAGTCTCCCCACATTAACTAGGGTCCCTCATCCCTGGTCAAGCTGTCTCGAGTGAAGTGGCCAAGCTGTCTCTTTCAATTCAGGACTGTTCATACCTTGGCAGTCCCAATTCCAGGTACATCCATGGGGCCTCACGGTAGCATGGTGGTTAGCATCAATGCTTCACAGCTCCAGGGTCCCAGGTTTGATTCCCGGCTGGGTCACTGTCTGTGTGGGAGTCTGCATGTCCTCCCCGTGTGTGCGTGGGTTTCCTCCGGTGCTCCGGTTTCCTCCCACAGTCCAAAGATGTGCGGGTTAGGTGGATTGGCCATGCTAAATTGCCCGTAGTGTAAGGTTAATGGGGGGATTGTTGGGTTACGGGTATACGGGTTACGTGGGTTTAAGTGGGGTGATCATTGTTCGGCACAACATCGAGGGCCGAAGGGCCTGTTCTGTGCTGTACTGTTCTATGTTCTATGTAAGTAGGGTGATCATTTGCTCGGCACAACATCGAGGGCCGAAGGGCCTGTTCTGTGCTGTACTGTTCTATGTTCTATCCGACCTTTCTTTGTCAGTCAACAGGAATAGAATTAAATGTTAGGATACCCTCTGGAAGCGATCCTCAGGTGAAAGTCCGCCAGATAACATGTTTTTAATTCTTTCACGGGATGTGGGTGTCGCTGGCTAGGCCAGCATTTGTTGCCCATCCCTAAATGCCCTAGAGAAGGTGGTGGTGAGCTGCCTTCCTGAACCGTTGCAGTCCATGGGGTGGGGACACACCCACAGTGCCACAATAAATCTCACAGAAGTCTTTCTTCGGCCGTCAAATAGGACTATTTTTAAAACTTGGACTAAATGAAACTTTGCCCTCACTCTTACGTTAAGTTTAGTGGCAGTACAGATGACATTACAATATTGGTTTTAAGTCTGCGCTGACAATCCAGGTGCTGTACGGTGAAATTAAACCAAAACAGCCCCAGGGTTATGTTCAGCTGTCCGACCTCAGTCCTCAGCTCAGTCCTAAATGATCGCCCCCCCCCTTTTCCTGAGACTGCCCCCCCCACCATCCTGAGACTGCCCCCCCCACCCACCATCCTGAGACTGCCCCCCCCCCCACCATCCTGAGACTGCCCCCCCACCATCCTGAGACTGCCCCCCCCCACCATCCTGAGATTGCCCCCCCCACCATCCTGAGACTGCCCCCCCCACCATCCTGAGACTGCCCCCCCCCCACCATCCTGAGACTGCCCCCCCCACCATCCTGAGACTGCCCCCCCCACCATCCTGAGATTGCCCCCCCCCACCATCCTGAGACTGCCCCCCCACCATCCTGAGACTGCCCCCCACCATCCTGAGACTGCCCCCCCCACCATCCTGAGACTGCCCCCACCATCCTGAGACTGCCCCCCACCCCTATCCTGAGACTGCCCCCCCCACCCCTTTCCTGAGACTGCCCCCCCACCATCCTGAGACTGCCCCTCCACCCCACCATCCTGAGACTGCCCTCCCCCCCACCCACCATCCTGAGACTGCCCCCCCACCCACCATCCTGAGACTGCCCCCCACCCACCATCCTGAGACTGCCCCCCACCCCTATCCTGAGACTGCCCCCCCCCCCCCTATCCTGAGACTGCCCCCCCCCACCATCCTGAGACTGCCCCTCCACCCCACCATCCTGAGACTGCCCCCCCCCCCCCTCCTGAGACTGCCCCCCCACCATCCTGAGACTGCCCCCCCCCACCATCCTGAGACTGCCCCCCCCACCCACCATCCTGAGACTGCCACCCCCCACCATCCTGAGACTGCCCCCACCCACCATCCTGAGACTGCCCCCCTCACCATCCTGAGACTGCCCCCCCACCCACCATCCTGAGACTGCCCCCACCCACCATCCTGAGACTGCCCCCCCACCCACCATCCTGAGACTGCCCCCCCCACCATCCTGAGACTGCCCCCCCACCCACCATCCTGAGACTGCCCCCCCCCACCATCCTGAGACTGCCCCCCTCACACACCATCCTGAGACTGCCCCCCCACCACCATCCTGAGACTGCCCCCCCCCACCATCCTGAGACTGCCCCCCCACCCACCATCCTGAGACTGCCCCCCTCACACACCATCCTGAGACTGCCCCCCCCCCCCACCATCCTGAGACTGCCCCTCCACCCCACCATCCTGAGACTGCCCCCCCCACCCACCATCCTGAGACTGCCCCCCCACCCACCATCCTGAGACTGCCCCCACCCACCATCCTGAGACTGCCCCCCACCATCCTGAGACTGCCCCCCCACCCACCATCCTGAGACTGCCCCCCCCCCACCATCCTGAGACTGCCCCCCACACCATCCTGAGACTGCCCCCCCCACCATCCTGAGACTGCCCCCCCCACCATCCTGAGACTGCCCCCACCCACCATCCTGAGACTGCCCCTCCCCCCCACCCACCATCCTGAGACTGCCCCCCCCACCATCCTGAGACTGCCCCCCCCACCATCCTGAGACTGCCCCCACCCACCATCCTGAGACTGCCCCCCTCACACACCATCCTGAGACTGCCCCCCCCCCCACCATCCTGAGACTGCCCCTCCACCCCACCATCCTGAGACTGCCCCTCCACCCCACCATCCTGAGACTGCCCCCCCACCCACCATCTTGAGACTGCCCCCACCCACCATCCTGAGACTGCCCCCCTCACACACCATCCTGAGACTGCCCCCCCCCACCCACCATCCTGAGACTGCCCCCCCCCACCCACCATCCTGAGACTGCCCCCACCCACCATCCTGAGACTGCCCCCCCACCCACCATCCTGAGACTGCCCCCCCCCACCATCCTGAGACTGCCCCCCCACCCACCATCCTGAGACTGCCCCCCCCACCATCCTGAGACTGCCCCCCTCACACACCATCCTGAGACTGCCCCCCCCCCCCATCCTGAGACTGCCCCCCCCCCCATCCTGAGACTGCCCCCCCACCCACCATCCTGAGACTGCCCCCCTCACACACCATCCTGAGACTGCCCCCCCCCCACCATCCTGAGACTGCCCCTCCACCCCACCATCCTGAGACTGCCCCCCCCCACCCACCATCCTGAGACTGCCCCCCCACCCACCATCCTGAGACTGCCCCCACCCACCATCCTGAGACTGCCCCCCCACCATCCTGAGACTGCCCCCCCACCCACCATCCTGAGACTGCCCCCCCCACCATCCTGAGACTGCCCCCCCCCACCCACCATCCTGAGACTGCCCCCCCCACCATCCTGAGACTGCCCCCCCCCCACCCACCATCCTGAGACTGCCCCCCCACCATCCTGAGACTGCCCCCCCACCATCCTGAGATGCCCCCCCCACCATCCTGAGACTGCCCCCCCACCATCCTGAGACTGCCCCCCCCACCATCCTGAGACTGCCCCCCCACCATCCTGAGACTGCCCCCCCCACCATCCTGAGACTGCCCCCCCCCACCCACCACCCTGAGATTGCCCCCCCCACCATCCTGAGACTGCCCCCCCCCACCATCCTGAGACTGCCCCCCCACCATCCTGAGACTGCCCCCCCCCCCACCATCCTGAGACTGCCCCCCCCCACCCACCATCCTGAGGCTGCCCCCCCCACCCACCACCCTGAGATTGCCCCCCCCACCATCCTGAGATTGCCCCCCCCCCACCATCCTGAGACTGCCCCCCCACCATCCTGAGACTGCCCCCCCCGCACCATCCTGAGACTGCCCCCCCCCCCCACCATCCTGAGACTGCCCCCCCCACCATCCTGAGACTGCCCCCTCCACCCCCACTCGCCGTGGCTTTAGATTCGCCAACCTGCGGAAACAATCCCCCAGCGTCCACCCGATCCAACCCCTTCAGAATCTTGGATGTTTCAATGAGATCGCCTCTCATTCTGCTAAACGCCAGATAATATGGAATTTTCTCAGCCCCTCTTTGGGCAACCCTCTCATCCCAGGGAGCAATCGAATGAAGCTGCTTGTCTATTCTTCCGAACAACGTGAATGGCCTCACATTTCCCCACATCACAGTCCAGCTGCCCGCTTCTTGCCCGCTCACGTATCCTGTCTATATCTCTGTACAACCTCTCCGTGGCCTCCTCGCAGGGTACCCTCCTGCTTAGCATTGCGTTGTCTAGACTTGTACGAGAAGGAAGCTGACACGGGTGGTGTATAAGAGGCACTTGTGATATTTTCTCCTCCTGCAGGAGACACAAAACAGGACGCAACTGGCGGCAAGAAAGTAAATTGAATTATGAGGAAAAAGCATTAACGTTCCACAATCCAGGCCAGACTTTCAAAGGATTGATGGGTGATGACCCGGCACGGGCAGGAATTAACGACGGCAATCGTCCCAGAATTCCGCAGCCTGCAGGACAGCCAAGGGGCAAAATGCGGAGGGTAGGGAGCGAGTAATGTGGTCCCTGCCAATTATTGGCCCCTTAAGCTCATTCAGGGGCCAGCCAGTACAGGCTTGGAATTTGACATGTTTTCTCTGTGAGCACAGATGTATGGCTTGCCGCAGGGCCCCTGGTAATTAACTTTGCATTACTTTCTAAATTTGCTCTGTGGGTCCAGCGAACACGAACGTCAACCCTTCCATTCTCATCCACGACTGCTTTCCGCCCCCTTCATGGGCAGCACGGTAGCACAAGTGGATAGCACGGTGGCTTCACAACACCAGGGTCCCAGGTTCGATTCCCGGCTTGAGTCGCTGTCTGTGCGGAGTCTGCACGCTCTCCCCCTGTCTGCGTGGGTTTCCTCTGGGTGCTCCAGTTTCCTCCGAACTTGCACACTTTTGGGTTGTGGGGGCGAAACCCACGCAGACATGTGCAAACTCCACACGGACAGTGACCCAGAGCCGGGATCGAACCTGGGACCTCAGCGCTGTGAGGCCACAGTGCTAACCCACTGCACCACCGTGCTGCCGACCATGAATTAGTTTTAACAAGAAACATACAAAATTGAGTTATGATACAATACCCCTTTTCTTCAGCCTGAGTTTAACGAGTGGGCACAGATTTTAAGATTAACACAGATTGCAAAGTACAACTTAAGATACAATGGTCTCAGTAACACAAAGTAATAATAATATTTATTATTGTCACAAGTAGGCCTACATTACACTGCAATGAAGTTACAGTGAAAAGCCCCTAGTCGCCACATTCCGGCTCCTGTTCGGGTACACGGAGAGAGAATTCAGAATGTCCAATTCACCTAACAAGCACTTCTTTCGGGACTTGTGGGAGGAAACCGGAGCACCCGGAGGAAACCCACGCAGACATGGGGAGAACGTGCAAACTTCGCACAGACAGTGACCCAAGCCAGGAATCGAACCTGGGACCCTGGCGCTGTGAAGGAACAGTGCTAACCACTGTGCTACCATGCCGTCCTTTAAGCACACAGGTTGGCTGTGGTAACATACACACTCCGCTCTGAACAAATGTCAGTGTCAATGGACTTCTCCTCTGAATTCCCCCCCCCCCCCCCCAGATGCTTGTCGCATGAATTTCCAAACTCTATTTAAAACACACTTCAAAATCACAATAAATGCTTCCGATTAGTGGTTTGCGTTCTGAAATCCAGTCCAGGTTTTCCAAATAGCTCTTTAAAAGGGGCTGCTTAGCACACTGGGCTAAATCGCTGGCTTTGAAAGCAGACTAAGGCAGGCCAGCAGCACGGTTCGATTCCCGTAACAGCCTCCCTGAACAGGCGCCGGAATGTGGCGACTAGGGGCTTTTCACAGTAACTTCATTGAAGCCTACCAGTGACAATAAGCGATTTTCATTTCATTTCAAAACAAAGCTTCCACTCCATTTTCAATAGTGGATTCAGTATCCAGGTTTTGCACCACCCCTTTATGATTTCTTCACCGCTGGACGAACATAATTACTTTAAAGCTCATGTTCCAGACCCTATTAAAATGGTATCACTCTTTTGATTTACCTCTGAACCTGCTTTCCCACTTTAAATCTGGTTACTGCAATTGTCTCTTTAACTCAGAACACTTTGTTTTACTCTTCCTTGAATTCTTCTCAACAATACCTTGGTCTCTGTTCTCTTAACTTCAGTCGTCTTAAAACATTCTTTCTGTCCCACTTTCCTGGTGATCTGGACTGTAACTGGTTCATTGCTGCTTCTGTCCTGACCGACCTTTCTTCTGGCAGAGTTGAGAATTGTTCACTCCCTGGTGTCCTTCTTCAAGTGCAATATATCCAGCAAAGCTAAAACTTAAATGTATTTTTTAAGAGTACCCAATAAAGTTTTTGTACCGTACAAGGCCCCCAATTGCTAAACAACCACTGCTAGTTTATTTACTCCTCACGCCATAACCTTCTCTCGGCACAATAGAATCACAATTGTCAGTTAGCCAACGCCCACACCTTTGTCCAGCATGAATCTAACTATAGGTTTTACCCTTCCAGGCACAGGAAGCTTTAATTAAACCCACCTAAAACTGCACCTTATTTCTAACGTTCACCAATCGAAATATAAATCCATTAAAACTCCCTTTGTTTTCCTAACAGTAGTGTTCAGTTGTTCGGTGTTTGATTTTGCGAGTCTGGTAACTGATCTGTGTTCACAATGCTCGAAATGAAATGAAATGAAATGAAAATCGCTTATTGTCACGAGTAGGCTTCAATGAAGTTACTGTGAAAAGCCCCTAGTCGCCACAAGGGGCGCCACAAGCTCACAAGGCTAAACCGCTGGCTTTTAAAGCAGACCAAGCAGGCCAGCAGCACGGTTCGATTCCCGTACCAGCCTCCCCGGACAGGCGCCGGAATGTGGCGACTAGGGGCTTTTCACAGTAACTTCATTGAAGCCTACTCGTGACAATAAGCGATTTTCATTCATTTCATTCCGGCGCCTGTCTGGGGAGGCTGGTACAGGAATCGAACCGTGCTGCTGGCCTGCCTTGGTCTGCTTTAAAAGCCAGCGATTTAGCCGAATGAGCTAAACCAGCCCCTGGTTGGGTGTGGACTCAGACTGGAGAAAGCAGACACCACGGAAATTACTGGAGGCTGAACTGTAAGCATGGTGCATGC
Organism: Scyliorhinus canicula; assembly: GCF_902713615.1. NCBI lineage: Eukaryota > Metazoa > Chordata > Chondrichthyes > Carcharhiniformes > Scyliorhinidae > Scyliorhinus > Scyliorhinus canicula. Next base: position 7,578,966 of record NC_052155.1, on the reverse strand, counting down.
ATTGTGTGACTGCAGAGTCATTTTTAAAAAAAGCTTGCATATTAACCTCTTGCACACTTGGAAATTAGCGTAGTTTCTGCATCGCTCCAGGACATCTGAAATGCACCCTGTACTGGAAAACCTCCAATTCCTTCTCTTATCCCCTCGCCGACTGTCACCAGTCTGATTAAAGAGAAGGCCTCACAGGTTGTGGCTTGTTCAATGCTGTTCATTGTGCTCTGAGACTGGGATGTATCGAGGGTGTAGCGAGCCATGGGAAACACACAGGGTAAATGGAGGCAATCGGGATGCACATTGGCAAGGTTACCTGGCCTTTCCCCGCGAATATGACAACGTAGCCCAGACCTTGGAGGAAAATAGCCTGGCCCTTCTAGTTTCAACTTGCTGCCACTGGGAATCCCCAGCGCTCGAAGATCACGAGACAGATCACAGAATAACTACACCTTTGAGTTTGTTTTCTTTTAAAATTAAAATGCTGTCGGCAAAGAACTGCTCCAGGTGAAACATGATATTCGCTGAATTCTTTTGGTGATAACGTCGAGCGAGACCGTGGATCAGGCACGCATGGAGGAGAAGTTTAGACTCGTCGGCGCGACCAAAACTAAGGGACATAAGTATTCAGGAATAAATCCACTGAGGAATTCCGGAGGAGGCTTCTTTACCCCGAGTTTGCTGAGAATATGGAACTCACTCACGCAGGGAGAGGGGGAGGCGAACAACTCAGGTACCTTTCAAGGGGAGGGTAAATAAATAACAATCGGAAGAGAAGGATATGTCGAAGGAGGTGAAATGGAGAAGGGCAGGGTAGGTTCACGTGGAGCATAAACACCAGCGTGGTCCAGGTGGGGCCCCATGGCCAGTTTCAACGCTGTGAAAACTTAGCACATCAGCCTGAACAGCTGAGGGAACTTCCATGTTAAGATGGCAAGACTCATCTCATCTGCCACCTGGTGGTCAGGCAGTGGCACAGCCTCCCCGTTCAGCAATCAACAGACAAACAACCAACTTCCACCGAGAACAGAGATTGATTGATATTTATTGTCACATGTACCGAAGTACAGTGAAAAGTATTTTTCTGCAGCCAAGGGAACGTACGTAGTACGTACATAGTAGACAAAATAGTAATCGACAGAGTACATTGACAATAGAACATAGAAAAATACAGCAGAGAACAGGCCCTTCGGCCCACGATGTTGTGCCGAACCTTTGTCCTAGATTAATCATAGATTATCATAGAATTTACAGTGCAGAAGGAGGCCATTCGGCCCATCGAGTCTGCACCGGCTCTGATGACAATGGTGCATCAACAAATAGTGATTGGTTACAGTGCAGAACAAGGCCAAACAAGAGCAGCATAGGGCGTTGTGAATAGTGTTCTTACAGGGAACAGATCAGTCCGAGGGGGAGTCATTAAGCAGTCATGTAGCTGTGGGGAAGAAGCTGTTCCTATGTCTGGATGTGCTTCAGACTTCTGTACCTTCTGCCTGATGGAAGGGTCTGGAAGAAGGCAAAGCCTGGGTGGGAGGGGTCTCTGACAATGCTGTCTGCCTTTCTGAGGTAACAGGAGGTGTAGACAGAATCAATGGGAGGATGGCAAGCTTGTGTGATGCGTTGGGCTGAGTTCACCACACTTTGCAGTTGAAACGTTGAAACAGAGACATTTACGGCCCCTATTGCTGAGAGGAGGCCATTCAGCCTGTCGTGACGGGTGCTTGCTGACGAGTAGCCAGCCAGCCTAATCCTACTTTCCAGCTCTTGGTCTGGAGCCCTGTAGGTTACGACGCTTCAAGTGCTGTCCAAATGAGATGAGGGTTTCTGCCTCTCTCGCCCTTTCAGGTGGCTATTTCCAGAACCCCACACCCCTCTGGGTGAGAACAATTCTTCACATCCCCTCTTATCACTCCTCCATTGATTTAATCCTGGTTATTGGCCTCTCAGTTAATGGAAATGGCTCCTTCCTAGCCACTCTTTCCGGGCCCCTCATAATTTTATATACTGCAATTAAATCTCCCCTCAGCCTCCTCCTCAAAGAAAACAACTATTCAATCTTCTCCCATCACTAACATTCTCCAATCCTGACAACATCTATGTTAATCTTCTCTGTGTCCTCGCTGGTGTCACCGCTGGTTGGTGTCATACCCGGCACAAAGGAAGATGGTTGTGTTAGTTGGAGGTCAATCATCTCAGCTCCAGGACATCACTGTTGGAGTTCCTCAGGGTAGGGTCCTCGGCCCAACCATCTTCAGCTGCTTCACCAATGATCTTCCATCACAAGGTCAGAAGTGTGGACGTTCGCTAATGGCTGCACAATGTTCAGCACCATTCGCAACTCCTCACATACTGAAGCAGTCCATGTCCAAATGCAGCAAGACTTGGATAGTATCAGGCTCGGGGCTGACAAGTGGCAAGTTACATTTGTGCCACACAAGTGCCAGGCAATGACCAACTCCTACAAGAGAGGATCTAACCATCGCCCCTTAACATTCATTGACATTGTAAGAAGTCTTACAACACCAGGTCAAAGTCCAACAGGTTTGTTATGAATCACTAGCTTTCGGAGCACTGCTCCTTCCTCAGGTGAATGAAGAGGGGGGGTTCCAGAAACATATACATAGACAAGGTCAAAAATGCAAGACGATACTTTGAATGCGAGCCATTGCAGGTAATTAAGTCCAAACGGAGCAAATGCAGAGAGGGATAATCACAGGTTAAAGGTATGCGAATAACCACAGATTTGAGCCAGGGAGGTGGGATGGAAATTTTCAGAAATGGGAGAAGAAGGCCATTAAGACACTAAAAGATTTGTTTCTTCGGGGTCGGTTTGCAGGATTGAAGGAGCTGGAAGCGAAGTATGGGCTGGAGCAGGGGGAAATGTTCAGATGCATGCAGGTTCGAGGTTTTGCCAGAAAGGAGATACAGAACTTCCCCGTGGAGCCGGCCTCCACATTGCTGGAGGAGGTGCTGACGACACGGGGATTGGAGAAGGGGTTAGTGTCAGAGGTTTACGGAGCTATTTTGGAAGAGGAGAAGGCACCACTGGAAGGGATCAAAGCAAAGAGGGAGGAAGAGTTGGGAGAGGATATGGAGGAGGGGTTCTGGTGTGAGGTGCTCCGGAGAGTGAATGCCTCCACCTCGTCTGCGAGGTTGGGGCTGACACAGCTGAAGGTGGTATACAGAGCACACCTCACAAGGGCGAGCCGATTCTTTGAAGGGGTAGAAGATGTGTGTGAACGTTGCGGGGGGGGGGCTAATTATGTTCATATGTTTTGGTCCTGCCAAAGCTAGAGGATTACTGGAAGGAGGTGTTTAGGGTAATTTCTAAAGTGCTGCACGTGAAACTGGACCCAGGCCCCCGGGAGGCCATATTCAGGGTGTCGGACCAGCCGGGGTTGGAAACGGTGCGGAGGCAGATGTTGTAGCCTCCGCCTCGTTGATCGCCTGATGGTGGATCCTGATAGGTTGGAGAGCAACCTCTCCACCCTGTGCCCTGGCGTGGCGGGGGGATCTGTTAGAATTCTTGATTCTTGGGAAGGTTAAGTTTGAACTGAGGGGAAGGATGGAGGGGTTCTACAATTCATGGGCATTATTCATTATGCACTTTCAAGAACTGGATAACATCGAACATTAGTTGGGGCAGGTGGGTGGGGGGAGGGGGACTGTGTGTGTTAATTTAAAAAAAAAAAAATTTAGATTACCCAATTATTTTTTCCAATTAAGGGGCAATTTAGTGTGGCCAATCCACCTACTCTGCACATTTTTGGGTTGTGGGGGCGAAACCCACGCAGACACGGGGAGAATGTGCAAACTCCACACGGACAGTGACCCAGGGCCGGGATCGAACCCGGGACCTCAACGCCGTGAGGCGGTTGTGCTAACCACTGCGCCACCGTGCTGCCCTCTGTGTGTGTTAATGGCGACTATGGGTGATTCCTAATTCCTTTTTGTCATTTGTTTGTGTGAACATGTGAGCTAACGTTTGGGGTTTGGTAGGAGGATGGGATCGTTGTTATTGATATGGGGATTGACATATTTGTTACTGATTATTGTTTATTGTTGATGTGGAGATGCCGGCGTTGGACTGGGGTGAGCACAGTAAGAAGTCTTAAAACACCAGGTTAAAGTCCAACAGGTTTGTTTTGAATCACTAGCTTTCGGAGCACTGCTCCTTCCTCACCTCTGGCATTCAGCTCTTTAGTCCATGTTTGAACCAAGGCTGTAATGAGGTCAGGAGCTGAGTGACCCTGGCTGAACCCAAACTGAGTGTCCATGAGCAGGTTATTGCTGAGTAAGTGCTGCTTGATAGAACTGTTGATGACCCCTTCCATCACTTTGATGATGATGGAGAGTAGACTGACAGGGCGGTGATTGGCTGGGTTGGAGTTGGCCTGTTTCTGGTGTACAGGACACACCCGGAAAACTTTCCACATTGCCGGGTAGATGCCAGTGTTGTAGCTGTACTGGAGCAGCTTGGCTACGGATTGCGGCAAATTTGGGAGCACAAGTATTCAGTGTTATTGCTGGAATGTTATCAGGGCCCATAGCCTTTGCCGTATCTAATGCCTTCAGCCATTTCTTGATATCACGCGGAGTGAATCGTATTGGCTGAAGACTGACATCTGTGATGCTGGGGACCTCTGGAGGAGGCCGAGATGGATCATCCACTCGGCACTTCTGGCTGAAGATTGTTGCGAATGCTTCAGCCTTGTCTTCTGCACGTATGTGCTGGGCTCCTCCATCATTGAGGATGGGTATATTTGTGGAGTCTCCTCCTCCTGTGAGTTGTTTAATTGTCCACCACCATTCACGATGTGTCAGCACGGCAGAGCGTAGCGTTTGCTGTGGAATCGCTTAGCTCGGTCTATTACCTGCTGCTTATGCTGTTTGGCCACAAGTAGTCCTGTGTTGTAGCTTCACCAGGTTGACACCTCATTTTTCAGTATGCCTGATGTTGTTCCTGGCATGCTCTCCTACACTCTTCATTGACCCAGGGTTGATCCCCTGGCTGGGTGGTTATGGTAGAGTGGGGGATATGCCGGGCCATGAGGTTGCAGATTGTGGTTGAACACAATTCTGCTGCTGCGGATGGCCCACAGCGCCTCATGGATGTCCAGTCTTGAGTTGCTGGATCTGTTTGAAGTCGATCCCATTTAGCACGGTGGTAGTGCCACACAACACAATGGAGGGTCTCCTCAATGTGAAGACGGGACTTTGTCTCCACAAGGACTGTGCGGTGGCTGCTCCTACCGATACTGTCATGGACAGAGGCATCTGCAGTATGACCCCCGGACCTCCCATGGGAATACCTAACCATTCCTGAATCCTCATGGAGCTACCCCCAGTATCCCAACCCCCCTCAGCAGTCCCCTCAACTCCCCCGGGAACCCCCCCCCCCCGGCCTATCTCCCAATGGGACTTCCTTGAGCGTGCCCCCTCCCCCCTCTCCATCTGACCGCAGGCCCCTCCACCCAACTACCCTCCTCGGTCCTTCACTGACCATCTGAGCCCCCCCCCCCCACTGACACCCCTCCCCAATTATCACCCCTGACTACCCGACCCCCTCTACCAATGCCCCGTCGGGAAATCCGCGGGCGCGGGACGCTGCTGGCTTGGCGGAGGCTCCCGCCGACGGAGAATCCAGCCGAAGATTTTTTGAAATTTTATTTAAACCAGCGGCTGGGAGGATCTGGCAGTTTGGAGTCTGTGGAACAGGATGTAATACGGTGCACCGTCGCAGCATTGCCAGCAGAGGGGGCCGGTCTAGCTGAAAACAAACTTGACAAAGCAAGCCCGATGTTTTCTTCGGACGATACAGCTTGGGAGAAGGCCATTGGGCCCATCGTGCCTCTGCTAGCTCCTAGAAAGATGTCCAGAGAGTTTCACTCCCTCGGTTTTATCTCTAGTGGCCTGTGATTCTTTTTGCCCCCGATCCAGCACTTATCCAATTTCCCTTCTGAAAGTTCCTGTTGAATCTTCTTCCGCCGCTCTTTCAGGCAGCGCCTTCCAGATCACAACTTTGCTGCGTAACCCCGCTTGCCAGTTACCTTCGATCCATATCGCTCGGTTTGCCAACCCTGCTGTCACTGTCCTGATTGGCCCTGTAGGGAACTCCTTGAGAATTGTGAGCCGTCTTTTCAAACTTTAAAAAAAGAGGTTTCCCTCCCCGTTCTGGTTCCTCAAGCTGGGCGGAGCGAGCGACAGAAACACGGAGAGAAAGAGAGACCTGAGTTCCCGTACCAGCCTCTCCCCCGAACAGGCGCCGGAATGTGGCGACTAGAGGCTTTTCACAGTAACTTCATTTGAAGCCTACTTGTGACAATAAGCGATTTTCATTTTCACCTCAGGGTTTCCCAAAGCGCTGTACAGACAATGAGGTACTTTCTGAAGTGCAGTTACTGTTGCGATGTAAGAGAGAGGGCAGCCATTATGTGCACAGCAAGATCCCAAAAACAGCAATGTCGCGGCAATCAGATAATCTGTTATATGACGTCACTTGAGGCATAATATTTGGACCCAGTTTGTTTATGGGGCAGGTTGCACAGTGGTTAGCACAGTTGCTTAACAGCGCCTGGGTCCTAGGTTCGATTCCCGCTTGGGTCACTGTCTGTGCGGAGTCTGCACATTCTCCCCGTGTCTGCGTGGGTTTCCTCCGGGTGCTCCGGTTTCCTCCCACAGTCCAAAGACGTGCAGGTTAGGTGGATTGGCCGTGCTAAATTGCCCTTAGTGCCCAAAAAGGTTAGGTGGTGTTACTGGGTTATGGGGATAGGGTGGAAGTGTGGGCTTGGGGGTGGGGTGCTCTTTCCGAGGGCCGGTGCAGACTCTATTGGCCGAATGGCCTCCTTCTGCACTGTAAATTCTATGACACCATATTTACAGGGTCACTTCCATTAATAGGCTTGTAGATTATCAAGCTCTGGTGATTTGTCAGCCTTTAACCCATTAGTTTCCCCGACACCATTTTCTTAGAGATTATTTATGTCCTCTTTTGTGAAGAGGGAAGTGCCCCCCCGCCATAGTACCTAAACAGCTCTTATCAAAGTCACAAATGACATCCACCATAACTGCAACAAAAGTAAACTCTCCATCCTACTCCAACCCCTCGCCACTGTCGTCCCATAGATTATCATAGAATTTACAGTGCGGAAGGAGGCCATTCGGCCCATCGAGTCTGCACGGCTCCTGGAAAGAGCACCCTACCCAAGGTCAACACCTCCACCCTATCCCCATAACCCAGTAACCCCACCCAACACTAAGGGCAATTTTGGACACTAAGGGACAATTTATCATGGCCAATCCACCTAACCTGCACATCTTTGGACTGTGGGAGGAAACCGGAGCACCCGGAGGAAACCCACCCACACACGGGGAGAACGTGCAGACTCAACACGGACAAGGCTTAGGTCTCTAGTTTAAGTTAGCATCATTTAGACCCACAGTCACCGTGTGTTAGTTAGTTAGAAGTAGTTAATAAAATTGAGTTGAACCTTCATCAGTGTTGGAAGTGGCTGTTCATTTCTCAAGTCTACACGAGCCAACACTTCAGATTGCCCCGTGATGACACGGGTAGGTTTTCACATGACCACACCCAGCTGTACCTCACCACTACCTCTCTCGATTCCTGCATGGTTGCTAACTTGTTGGATTGCGATTCCGACATCCGGCGCTCGATGAGAGCAAATGTTTCCTCCAGTTAGTTATTCTGGGATGTTTGAAACCATTGTTTTCGGTCACCGTTCCAAACTCCATCCGCTCGCCACCAATTCCATCCCCGGCAACTGTCTGAGACTGAGCCACTCTGTTTGCAAACCTAACATCACATTTGACCCCGATGTGAGTTTCCAAACCTTATATCTGTGCCATCACCTGGGTAAGGGCTTCAGCAGCAGACGAGCTGAGACGGGGGCGAAACCGGGCAATGTTACAGCGATGGAAAGAGAACCCCGTCCTCTTTCCATCTCCGTAGCATCGCCCAGTTTCACCCCAGCCTCAGTTCATCTGCCGCTGAAATCCTCCTCCATGACTTTGTTATTTGCGGACCCCGACTATTCCAGCACACCGCTGGCTCCCACGTTCTAGGCTCCGTCAACTTTACGTTGTCCAGAACTCTGCTTCCTGCACCTTGAGTCACAGCGAGTCCCGTTCCTCCATCACCCCCCCCTCCACTCACTGACCTACCCTGGCTCCCGGTCAAGCAAAGTCTCGATTTTGAAATCCCCCCCCTCCTTGTTCTCAAATCCCTCCGTGGCCTCGCTTCCCCCACTCACTGTAATCTCTCCTCCAACTCCACCACTCTACGAGATCGCTGCACTCCTCTAATTCTGGCTTCTTGCAAAACCCCAATTTTAATCGCTCTACCATCCATGGCCATGCCGTCGGTTGTCTGGGCCTCAAGCTCTGCAACTCCCTTTCTACACATCTCCGTCTCCAAACCTCACTATCCTCTTGAAAGGCCCTCCTTAAAACATGCCTCTTTGACCCAGGGGAGGTTGTGGAAACAAATACATTAACGGCGTTCAAAAGGCATCTTGGCAAACACATGGATAGGATGGGAATAGAGGGATACGGCACAAGGAAGTGCTGAGGGTTCTGGCAAAGGTTGGTATCATGACCGGTACAGGCTTGGAGGGCTGAAGGGCCTGTTCCTGTGCTGTATTGTTCTTTGTTCTTTGTAATATCTCCTTAAGTGGCTGGGTGTCAGATGTGGTTTTAAAATGCTCTTGGGGACATTTCATTACCTTTCGTTTCCTTTTTTTCTAAATTCAGAGTCCCCAGTTCATTTTTTTCCAATTCAGGGGTAATTTAGCACGGCCAATCCACCTAGCCTTCACATCTTTTTTGGATTGTGGGGGTGAGACCCACACAGACACGGGGAGAACGTGTAAACTCCACACGGACAGTGACCCAGACATTTCATTACCTTAAAGTCGTTATATAAATATAAGTTGTTGTTGTCGTGCGGAGAAATGAGCAGGAGACTTGTCATTTGGAAAAACCCATTAATAGAACTTTGGTTTCCTCTTCCCTGGACTCCTGAACTAATCATTGCAAGTCAATCCATTTGTGAGGAGTAAACTGGACCATTTACACCAGTAATGGGAAACGTAGGCGAGTGAGTGGGCCACATTGGAATGGATTTGTTTATTGTCACGTGTACCGAGGTACAGTGAAAAGTATTTTTCGGCGAGCAGCTCAACAGATCATTAAGTACATGAAAAGAAAAGAAAATGCATAATAGGGCAACACAAGGTCCACAATGTAAATACATAGACAGCAGCATCGGGTGGAGCAGACAGGGGTGTAGTATTAATCAGGTCAGTCGTTTAGGAGTCTGGTAACAGCGGGGAAGAAGCTGTTTTTGAGTCTGTTCATGCGTGTTCTCAGACTTCTGTATCTCCTGCCCGATGGAAGAAGTTGGAAGAGTGAGTAAGCCGGGTGGGAGGGATCTTTGATCATGCTGCCCGCTTTCCCCACGCAGTGGGAGATGTAGATGGAGTCCATGGATGGGAGGCAGGTTTGTGTGATGGACTGGGCGGTATTCACGACTCTCTGAAGTTTCTTGCGGTCCTGGGCCGAGCAGTTGCCATACCAGGCTGTGATGCAGCCCGATAGGATGCTTTCTTTGGTGCATCTGTAAAAGTTGGTAAGGGTTAATGTGGACATGCCGAATTTCCTTAGTTTCCTGAGGAAGTATAGGCGCTGTTGCGTTTTCTTGGTGATAGCGTCGACGTGGGTGAACCAGGACAGATTGTTGGTGATGTGCACCCCTAGGAATTTGAAACTGCTAACCATCTCCACCTCGGCCCCATTGATGCTGACAGGGGTGTGTACAGTACTTTGCTTCCTGAAGTCAATGACCAGCTCTTTAGTTTTGCCGGCATTGAGGGAGAGATTGTTATCGCTGCACCACTCCACTAGATTCTCTATCTCCCTCTTGTGTTCTGATTTGTCGTTGTTCGAGATCCAACCCACTATGATCGTATCGTCAGCAAACGTGTAGAAGGAGTTGGAACCAAATTTTGCCACGCATTCGTGTGTGTACAGGGAGTAGAGTAGAGGGCTAAGTACGCAGCCTTGCGGGGCACTGGTATTGAGGATTATTGTGGACATGAGTGACCCTTCTTCATCTCAGTGGCCGCAAGACTGAAGTCGGGCTTGTTCATTAACTATGACCCCTCCCCCACCTGCTAAATATTTTATAAAGAGTTATAGAAAATACTCAATCGTTTATATATTAATAAACTTTCATCAACTTCAAATGGTAAAAGCAAGAGAAATGTGTAACGGCCAACAAAATGTCCCGTGGGCCTCACTCAGAACCCAGATGGGCCTTTTCAAGTATCTATTGCATTCCCTAAACTATATTGCATTCATCATTGCGGTTATTTATAAAGCCATGTAAGTACCATAGAACACCAACCGTACTGGAGAAGGCCCTTCGGCCCATTGACATTGCACTGACCCTCTGAAAGAACTTCCTGCCTGGACCCATTCCCCTGCCCTATCCCCGTAACCCCACCTAACCTGCACATTGTGGACTGTGGGAGGAAACTGGAGCACCTGGAGGAAACCCAGGCAGACACGGGGAGAACGTGCAAACTCCATACAGACACCCAAGGCCGGAATTGGACCCGGATCCCTGGCGCCGTGAGGCAGCAGTGCCAACCACTGTGCCAACGTGCAGCCAACGTAAGACGTGTGTTTTCTTCTGATGCGTGTGAGGCCATAACAAGGGGACAGACTGTTAACAAATGAAACACAATACACACTGGAAATTAGAACCAGAAAATGGGTTTGAAACAACAGAGTAAACGGCATCTGTGAAGAAAGCAAGCAAGTTTCAGAGTTCATATTTTGCTTTGAATAGGCCAAAGCTCTCGAAATATTGGATGCTTTGATGGTCATCTTCCAAGATTCTAGAGGCTCCGAAACAATTCCTGCAAATTGGAGGGTGGCTAATGTTATTCTAATATCTAAAAAGGGAGGTGGATGGAAAACATGGAATTATAGACCAGTAAGCCTGGTGTCGGTAGTGGGGAAAGTGTTGGAGTCCATTATCAAAGATTTTATAGCAGAGCACTTAGAAAATAGTGGCAGGATCAGACAGAGACAACATGGATTTATGAAAGGGAAATTACGTGGACAAATCCATTGGAATTCTTTGAGGATCTAACTAGTAGAGTTGATGAAGGGCAGCCAGTGGATGTGGTGTATTTGGTCTTTCAGACGTTTTTCGATAAAGTCCCGCATAAGAGATTAGCGTGTAAAATTAAAGCGCATGGGATAAGCCACACATTAGGAGAGGGGAATGTGCAACGAGACCTGGGTATCCTCGTACACCAGTCGCTGAAGGCAAGCATGGAGATGCAGCAGGCGGTGAAGGTAAGCATGGAGATGCAGCAGGCGGTAAAGAAGGTAAATGGTATGTTGGCCTTCATTGTGAGAGGATTGGAGTACAGGAGCAGGAATATCTTGCTGCAATTATCCAGGGCCTTGGTGAACTCACACCTGGTATAGTGTATGCAGTTTAGTCTCCTGATTTGAGGAAGGATGTTCTTGCTCAAGAGGAGAAATTTCTTCACCCAGAGAATGGTGAGAAGTCGAATTCGTTACCACAGGAAGTAGTTGAGGCCAAAACATTGCATTAATTCAAGAAGCAGTTAGATATAGCACTAGGGGAGAGGGGGAATCTAAGGATATGGTGGGAATGCGGGATCTGGTTATCGAGTTGGATAATCAGCCATGATCGTAATGAATGACGGAGCAGGATCGAAGGGCCGAATAGCCTCCTCGTGCTCCTATTTATTATGATTCTAATGTCTGCTGTCCACTCGGCAGTGAATCATCCCTCAGGTACAGTTCCACAAATGGTCAATCCCTTCTTGTACCCTGCGCGAGTGCTCCTTCCTGACAATGTCAGTGAACGGGCAGCCGGTATCCGAAACCCTGTAACCGTCGGAGACCTCTGCACACCTGGAACCCTGGCTCCTCGTGCGTCTCCAGTTTTAATCCCAACCATGAATCTGCTTGGGGACAGTTTTTCCTGCATTAATGGTGCTATATAAACGCAGGTCGCTGTGACGCCACTCAGGCATGTCAAAGGTGCACGGGGGGGAAAAAAAAGAGAGGTTTTCCCTCACATTGCCATTGCTTCTTTTCCCAATCGCCTTAAATCCATGTCCTCTGTTACCTGAAACACTGGCCGGGGTTTCCCGGGCCTTCCCACTGGGGAACCTTCCAATCCCGCTGAAGGTGACCCCCCCCCCCTCCCCCGACTAATCTCTCGTGGCGGGTTTCCCCGTGGCGGGGTAGCCATAGAAAAAGTCACAGCTCTCGGCAGGGAATGCCGGCAGTCGTTGGCAGGTTGATTCCGCCGCCGGGAAATACCCTGGCCGAATGGGCGGTCTAAACGTTTAAAGCCGGCAGGAAGAAACAGACCGCTGGTCCTCTGGACACCAAATTGGCTCCTCTTCGATTCCAGGACCATGCTACACGGTACAACGGGAGGCGCACCGGCGGACCTGCTCATGGGCCGTCCAGTCTGGATCAGACTCAGCTGATTGTTTCCCAATCTACAGGGAAATGTGGAGTCAAGGCAAGGAGACCAGAAAAGTAATGATCTTGGCTTTGGACAATGCTCGACACAACATCGAGGGCCGAAGGGCCTGTTCTGTGCTGTACTGTTCTATGGTGGGGGGGGGGGGCAGAAAATCCCACCCACTATAAACCTTTCCCGGACTGGGAACATCCGCCGCAGTACTCCATCCCGTTCTGCGTAGCGTGAATGAGAAACCCCTGACTAATTGCACAGTCGCGGTTACGTGGTTATCTGCCTTCTGTGATGTATCATTCTCAGGTTCCGGTAAATCAGGATTTGTTCTTTGACTCATTGCCTGAGTGACAATCTTGTCAAGATTCATGAAATGTACTCATAACATTAAATATGAAGTTTCCCAAGATCTATTGAAGTCTCTGGGAGACCGCTGCGCAGCCTTATTAACGACCCTAACAATTACAATCCTGTCCCAGTAGCAAGTGTAATTGGGACATATTAACCGCAGCACACTGGGAGAACGTGAACACTCCTTGTCAGCCAGATTTTGTTTCATTTCATTCAATCAGCATCAACTCGCGGTATCGCTTTTATGTCCTTTAGTGCCAAGGGAACAAAATACTTGGCAGAAACCTCTTCAAAGGAGATTGTGCTAATACCTCATGGAAACTGTGTCCAGATGGCTTGTTGTTCTGTGGGAAGCATTGCACGCGTGCAGCTTAAAAGCTCAATTGTCAAATGCCCCATTTGGCAAAAATCGGCCGCCAATGTCGCCAATTGTGCTTTGGAAAGTACAGTGATAAAGCTGAGGTCACATTGCTGATCGCTGGATTGAGTCAGTCCTCTAGAAAGTGCATCTGTACCGTAAGCCGGTACTGTCTTAAATTCATTTATAGGATGTGGACGTCGCTGGCTAGGTCAGCATTTATTGCCCATCCCTAGATGCCTTTGAGAAGGTGACGGGGAGCTGCCTTCTTGAATCTGCTGCATTCTCCGAGGTGCACAGTGCTGTTAGGGACAGAGTTCCAGGATTTTGCCCCAGTGACAGTGAAGGAACGGCCGGTATATTTCCCAGTCAGGGTGGTGAGTGACTTGGAGGGGAACCTCCAGGTGGTGGGGTTCCCAGGTATCTGCTGCCCTTGTCTTCATCTTGAACCGTTCATTTTTATCCATTTTATTTAGTCCTTTTACCGGACAATCCACACAGCTCTGACTTGAATCACTATGGAAAAGAATTTGATTGGATTAACCCATTGGTTTCCGTTACCTTGCAAACAAGGTGAGATGGTGGCACGGTGATAAAGCCACTGGACTTATTGCCCTGGTGACATAAATCCCATTGTGGCAAGTGTTTAAACCTCCAGCTGGTTCACAAATGTCCTTTGGGGAAGGAAATCTGCCGTCCTTACCCGGCCTGGCGTACACGTGACTCCAGACCCACAGCAATCTGGCTGACTCTTAACTGTCCCTTCGAAATGACCCAGCAAACCATTCAGTTCAAGGTCAATTAGGGATGGGCAACAAATTCAGCCTAGCCAGCAACACCCACATTCCACAACATGATTTTATTTTTTTCCCAATGAGCTAACCATATTAGTTATGAGGAGAGATTGAATAAACTCGGTTTGTTCTCACTGGAACGACGGAGATTGAGGGGCGACCTGATAGAGGTCTACAAAATTATGAGGGGCATAGACAGAGTGGATAGTCAGAGGCTTTTCCCCAGGGTAGAGGGGTCAATTACCAGGGGGCATAGGATTAAGGTGCGAGGGGCAAGGTTTAGAGGAGATGTACGAGGCAAGTTTTTTTACACAGAGGGTAGTGGGTGCCTGGAACTCGCTGCCGGAGGAGGTGGTGGAAGCAGGGATGATAATGACATTTAAGGAGCATCTTGACAATTACATGAATAGGATGGGAATAGAGGGATACGGATCCTGGAAGTGCAGAAGATTTTAGTTTGGATAGGCAGCATGGTTGGTGCAGGCTTGGAGGGCCGAAGGGCCTGTTCCTGTGCTGTACTTTTCATTGTTCTTTGTTTGTTCTTTGTGTAGTCTTACAATGTTACAACACAGAATGAGACCATTTGGCCCATCCTACCTGTTCCAGTTGTGAGACTGCTACACAGTTAGTGCTTCCAGTCCCATTCTTCATTCTCTCTGCGAAACCTTCAAATGTTCATCCAACTCCCTCTTTTTGAAAGTTCCTGTTGAATCTGCTTCCGCCGCCCTTTCAGGCCTCCCAGACCACAACAACCTTCGCTGCGCCAAAGAAAACCCAAATCTTCACCTGACCTCTGCTCGTTTTGCCAGTGACCCTAAATCTGCAGCCCAGGTTATCGGCCCTTCCGCCACTGAAAAAGGTTCCTGCTCACTGGGTATAACTCCCTTCCTCTGTTATCGATAGTCGCGCTCTCGTTCCAGATAATCGCTGCTCAACCAAGCAAGACATTTAATTATAAGCTTGTCTTTGTTCCTGTAGCATTTGTACCAGTTTTAAAAGTTTGATGTGTGCCGGAAAGTTTTTATCTCGGGAACAAACTGTTTTTCCATACTGCTCTTCAGTGGAGCAGTTCTGTAATGAACCCTCTCATTACTTCACCCTGATGTTGCTGCATAGCTGGCCCTAGTTTAATAGCCCAGCGGTACTTTAACTCATACTTCCCTGCTAAAGGTGAGCATTCCTACAGAACAATGAGAAATCGATAGTAATGCAACATTAGGTTGAACCCTTATATGTTGACCCCTAAGATGATGTTGAGTTTGAAAACATGGGGTGGTTCCAGTTCCATCAGGGAGTCCGGGTTGCTGTGGCAACACACAACACATGGTCTGTAGCTATGAAAAATGAAAATGAAAATCGCTTATTGTCACGAGTAGGCTTCAATGAAGTTACTGTGAAAAGCCCCTAGTCGCCACATTCCGGCGCCTGTCCGGGGAGGCTGGCACGGGAATTGAACCGTGCTGCTGGCCTGCCTCGGTCTGCTTTAAAAGCCAGCGATTTAGCCCAGTGAGCTAAATCAGCCCCTATCTGGATAATGGTCAAGATTCCAACGTTCTTTCCATCAAATGGCTGACCAGGAATCTCTCCCGCTATCACCACCAGCGCGATGGAGAGATTTTGCAGGACTGGACAGGGTAGATGCCGGAGGGTTATTCCTGATGGTGGGGGTGTCCATAACCAGGGGTCACAGTCTGAGGATACGGGGTAGACCACTTAGGACAGAGATGAGGAGGCAGCACGGTGGCACAGTGGTTAGCATTGCTGCCTACGGCGCTGAGGACCTGGGTTCGAATCCCGGCCCTGGGTCACTGTCTGTGTAGAGTTTGCACATTCTCCCCGTGTCTGCGTGGGTTTCACCCCCACCAAAGATGTGCAGGATAGGCGGATTGGCCACACTAAATTGCCCCTTAATTGGAAAAAATGATTGGGTACTCTAAATTTATAATTAAAAAAAGGACAGAGATGAGGAGAACTTTCTTCACCCTGAGAGTGGTCGGCCTGTGGATTTCAGCACCACAGGAAGTAGTTGAGGCTAAAGCATTGCATGACTTCAAGAGGCAGTTAGATATAGCACTTGGGCAAAGGGGATCAAATGATATGGTGAATGGCGGAGCAGGCTCAAAGGGCCGAATGGCCTCCTGCTCCTATTTTCTATCTTTCTATGCAGGTTGATCATTGACCTGCCTGGCCGCGTTTTTGGACGCACCTTCCTTGGCCATCAGGTTCTGGAGTGAGGTTTGAACCCCGAGATTCTGACTCAGAGCCAAATGCTGACCGTTGGACCATAGGATCTCAAAGTTTAAAAAACGGATATGTTTTGAGAAGTTTAAGGAAAAGTGAAGGTAGAAGATTATGAAATTAGAAATGGTTTAAGTACAGGGACAATGTGGAGAGGAGTCATAGATTCATACAGCGCAGGGAAGGCCCATCGGCCCATCGAGTCTGCACCGACAATAACTACCCCTAATCGTGAGCTAATCTCACTCACCAGCACTTGTCACGTGTCCTTGAATGTGATGGTGTTTCAAGTGCTCCTCCAAGTACTTTTTAAAGATTATGAGGTTTCCAACGTCCACTGCCTACTTAGCACCCACTTAGGATCACAGAATGATAGCACACAGGAAGAGGTCAGTACGGTCTATCATCAATGCGTCGGGTCTTTCACCAGCATGGACTGGTTGGGCTGAGTAACCCACATCTGTGCTGTAAAATCTATGCAATTCTATGTCAGGGTACAAGAACACCAACCTGTATTTGCATAGCATAGCTAGCAGAGTCTAAACTCCCACGGAGGATCAGTGGAGTGTTATCCACCAGGTTTGGTGTTGGGTCACACTCGGAGGAATAGGAGAGGTGAGCAAATGCTTGGTCCAAGAGGTAGAATTTAAGGAACATCTTAAAAGGAGGAAAGAGAAGTAGAGCGTCTAGTTTCATCTTTTTTTCTGGCCGGCACCCACAGAGTGGGCTGAATGGCCTCTTTCTGCACTGTTAACGTTTCTACGGTCCGAGGATTAGGAAGGGGATTCCTGTGCTTGGGTCCCAGGCAGCTGAAGACATGGCCACCGACTGTGGGGTACGGTATAGGCCAGGATTGGAGAAGGTTAGTTGGAGATGAGGAAATTATAGAGATTTTTTTTTTTTTTATAAATTTAAGAGTACCCAATTATATTTTCCAATTAAGGGGCAATTTGACGTGGCCAATCCACCTAACCTGCACATCTTTGGGTTGTGGGGGCGAAACCCACGCAAACACGGGGAGAATGTGCAAACTCCTCACAGACAGTGACCCAGAGCCGGGATTCGAACCCAGGTCCTCAGCGCCTTAGGCAGCAATGCTAACCACTGTGCCACCGTGCTGCCCGGAAATTATAGAGATGAGGGGGGCAGTCAGCTGAGGCCATGGAGGGATTCACAAACAGGGAACCTAAGACAGGGCGCGTACATGTAACCATTGACGGTCTTGTTGGGACTTCTGAAAAACATGAAAAAATCTCCCCTTGATAGATTCAAGGTTTCACTAACCTGCGGAACAGTACGAATAAAAATATCCCACTACCAGGTAACACTGTGAGTGAAGGGTACGTTCACATTAGAAGGTTGACAAATCAGTACGTGGATATTTGAGCACAGTTCAGCGACCTCTGTTCCACAGAGTAACTCAACAAAGTCTTAGATGTCAAATTGTTTTCAGGATTGTGGTGACCTATTGGATGAGGTGAATTTATTTTCTAAGGACCAGACAACAGGTTCTTGCAAGTCATTGGAATAGCTAACAACTTGCATTTTACACAGCTCGTTCACCATATCAAAATGAAGAGTTGCCTCCATCAGAAAATTAGTAGGCCACAGGATGATAGCGCAGAAGGCGGTATTTAATGGTGGCGGTAGGTAGGAGTCTTACCCGCAGTGGCAAGGCACCCTGGGGTGGGAAGATCCGCCTCCAAAAGTTGCCGACCAATCAGATGTTAGCAGCTGTGCATTGCTCAGCAGCGCCACAGGGGGAGGAGTGGCAGTTGCCAGTAATGCACCCACCTGGGCCCAGGATTGTCGAGGGACCCAGACCACAAAGTGGCCATCCAAGTAATCTACAAATACTATTTGTTTCCAAGACACTGTATGAACAATCTTGCTTCCAAGGACAATCTCATAATTGCTGTGGGGAGGCACAGTTGCACAGTGGTTAGCACTATTGCTTCACAGCGCCAGGGTCCCAGTTGCGTATTCCCGGCTTGGGTCACTGTCTGTGCGAAGTCTGCACGCTCTCCCCGTGTCTGCGTGGGTTTCCTCCGGTGCGCTCGGTTTCCTCCACAAGTCCTGAAAGACATGATGTTAGGTGAATTGGACATTCTGAATTCTCCCTCTGTACCCGAACAGGCGCCGGAATGTGGCGACTAGGGGCTTTTCACAGTAACTTAGTGTTAATGAAGATTGTGTCAATAAGATTATTATTATATTATAATGGAACAAGCTGACAAGTGAAATAGTCCACACCTCCCCACTCCCCCATCTCTACTTACCATTTTTTTTGTTATCAACACAATCCAAAGATGTGCAGGTTAAGTGGATTGGCCGTGATAATTTGCCCCTTAGTGTCTATAGGTTCGGTGATGGTATGGGGATAGGGGATGGGAGCGGGCCGAGGTAGGGTGCTCTTTCAGAGGGTTGGTGCAGACTCAATGGGCCGAATGGCCTCCTCCACTGTAGGGACTCGCTGATTCTGTGAGGAGAGAGACTGTTGATGGGAGCTACGGTGAAGGAGCAGGGTTGGGGATGTGGGAGTCTGGAACGTGAGGAAGGGTAGGTAAGGAATAAATAAATACTTGCTTTCCTACAGTGCCTTTGCTCCGGGTGCTCCGGTTTCCTCCCACAGTCCAAAGATGTGCAGGTTAGGTGCATTGGCTGTGATAAATTGCCCTTAGTGTCCAAAATGTTTAGGTGGGGTTACAGGGATAGGGTGGAGCTGTGCGTGGGGTGCTCTTTTCAAGGGCAGGTGCAGACTCGATGGGCCGAATAGCCTCCTTCTGCACTGTAAATTCTCTGACTCTATGACATTAGTATGTCTCGCAGCACAGCACAGCCAATGATGCATCCCTGACATGCCGTCATGTAATAATTTGCACACAGCAATCTCATAATAAATCTCATAATACAAGCAGAAATGTAAAACGTTGCTAATTGACTGTCCAGTCTTCGCACGTTTACAGGCGGGAGAAGATCCAGAATCCATACCAACAGTGGAAGAAGAACTTGCTGGCATCACTCCTGAACAGCTCATTTTCAGGTGTTATCCCCCAACTTCCCCCACACCCCTCCCTTTCTCCCGACAGCAGAGATATCGTAGAATCATCTTCAACATCTCGATCAGATCACCAATATCTTCTCGACTCACCCATGTGCAAACCTTAGTCTTCACAACCTGCCCTCATAATTTAACCCTTTAAGCCCCTTTCAAATGGCCGCAGGTGCTCACGTGGCATTGTGGCCATGTTCACGTCAGGGGCAACACGTGTTAATAAACCGACGCCGTACAAACTCGGGAGCACCAGCTGTCCCTCACATTTACCACCGAGGCGGTGAATCCTCACTGTTCAACTATCTGCCACGGTGTCTCTGTTTCTCAGTCTGGTTCCTGCGTTTGGTCATCAGCCGTTTTGACCTGTTGGGTAGCTGTGAATGAGCTCTGTTTGGAGGACAATTGAAGTGGTACCATGGCTTCCCGGCAATCGTAAACGGGCCCTCGTTCGATTGGCAGATGGAAGGCAGGCTTCAGCAGGCTTCACGGCTGATGGCTCATCTTCCGAGCTTTGCTTCATAATCATTTTGAATAATTAGAGCTGCTTCTGTTGTCGTGGGAATCTTTAAAACCAGTGTTCCCGTTGTAAAAGTTGCATTTGTGCTGACTAATTGTGTCTCTGTAGTCATACCGCTGACAATGGCAGTTTTAATGTGGTATCGGCGAGTCCGGTAGCAGTCGCACACTCACAGTCAGAAGGTCAGGTTCATGTCCTCACGCCACAGACTTGACCATGAAATCCACCCAACATCCCAGTGCTAAGGGAACACTGAAAGATTGGCTGTGTTGATCACACAGGGCAGTACCCCAGAGTGCTGCACTGGTCAAAGGGGTTTGCGTACCCAGGCTTCAAGAGGGTCAGTGCTGAGGGACTGCTGCACTGTCAGAGGATCAGTACTGAGGGAGTGCTGCACTGTCAGAGGGTCAGTACTGAGGGAGTGCTGCACTGTCAGAGGGTCAGTACTGAGGGAGTGCTGCACTGTCAGAGAGGGTCAGTACTGAGGGAGAGCCGCACTGTCAGAGGGTCAGTACTGAAGGAGTGCTGCACTGTCAGAGGGTCAGTACTGAGGGAGTGCCGCACTGTCAGAGGGTCAGTACTGAGGGAGTGCCGCACTGTCAGAGAGTCGGTACTGAGGGAGTGCTGCACTGTCAGAGGGTCAGTGCTGAGGGAGTGCTGCACTGTCAGAGGATCAGTACTGAGGGAGTGCTGCACTGTCAGAGGGTCAGTACTGAGGGAGTGCTGCACTGTCAGAGGGTCAGTACTGAGGGAGTGCCGCACTGTCAGAGAGTCAGTACTGAGGGAGTGCTGCACTGTCAGAGGGTCAGTACTGAGGGAGCGCTGCACTGTCAGAGGGTCAGTACTGAGGGGGTGCTGCACTGTCAGAGGGTCAGTGCTGAGGGAGTGCTGCACTGTCAGAGGGTCAGTACTGAGGGAGTGCTGCACTGTCAGAGGGTCAGTACTGAGGGAGTGCTGCACTGTCAAAGGGTCAGTACTGAGGGAGTGCTGCACTGTCAGAGAGTCAGTACTGAGGGAGTGCTGCACTGTCAGAGGGTCAATACTGAGGGAGCGCTGCACTGTCAGAGGGTCAGTACTGAGGGAGTGCAGCACTGTCAGAGGTCAGTACTGAGGGAGTGCAGCACTGTCAGAGGGTCAGTACTGAAGGAGTGCAGCACTGTCAGAGGGTCAGTGCTAATGGAGTGCTGCACTGTCAGAGGGTCAGTACTGAGGGAATGCTGCACTGTCAGAGGGTCAGTGCAAAGGGAGTGCCGCACTGTCAGAGGGTCAGTATTGAGGGTCAGTACTGAGGGAATGCTGCACTGTCAGAGGGTCAGTGCTAAGGGAGTGCAGCACTGTCAGAGGGTCGGTACTGAAGGAGTGCAGCACTGTCAGAGGGTCAGTACTGACGGAGTGCCGCACTGTCAGAGGGTCAGTACTGAGGGAGTGCTGCACTGTCAGAGGGTCAGTACTGAGTGCTGCACTGTCAGAGGGTCAGCACTGAGGGAGTGCTGCACAGTCAGAGGGTCAGTACTGAGGGAGTGCTGCGCAGTCAGAGTGTCAGTACTGAGAGAGTGCCTCACTGTCAAAGGGTCAGTACTGAGGGCCGCTGCACTGTCAGAGGGTCAGTACTGAGGGAGAGCTGCATTGTCAGAGGAACAGTATTGAGGGAGTGCTGCACTGTCAGAGTGTCAGTACTGAGGGAGTGCTGCACAGTCAGAGGGTCCATATTGAGGGAGTGCTACACTGTCAGAGGGTCAGTATTGGGGGACTGTTGCACTGTCGGAGGGTCAGTACTGAGGGAGTGCTGCACTGTCAGAGGGTCAGTATTGAGGGTCAGTACTGAGGGAGTGCTGCACTGTCAGAGGAACAGTTGGATGGGGTGCTGCACTGTCAGAGGGTCAGTATTGAGGGAGTGCTGCACTGTCAGAGGGTCAGTGCTGAGATAGTGCCGCACTGTCATAGGGTCAGTACTGAGGGAGTGCCGCACTGTCAGAGGGTCAGTGCTGAGGGACTGCTGCACTGTCAGAGGATCAGTACTGAGGGAGTGCTGCACTGTCAGAGGGTCAGTACTGAGGGAGTGCTGCACTGTCAGAGGGTCAGTACTGAGGGAGTGCTGCACTGTCAGAGAGGGTCAGTACTGAGGGAGAGCCGCACTGTCAGAGGGTCAGTACTGAGGGAGTGCTGCACTGTCAGAGGGTCAGTACTGAGGGAGTGCCGCACTGTCAGAGGGTCAGTACTGAGGGAGTGCCGCACTGTCAGAGAGTCGGTACTGAGGGAGTGCTGCACTGTCAGAGGGTCAGTGCTGAGGGAGTGCTGCACTGTCAGAGGATCAGTACTGAGGGAGTGCTGCACTGTCAGAGAGGGTCAGTACTGAGGGAGTGCCGCACTGTCAGAGGGTCAGTACTAAGGGAGTGCTGCTCTGTCAGAGGGTCAGTACTGAGGGAGCGCCGCACTGTCAGAGGGTCAGTGCTGAGGGAGTGCCGCACTGTCAGAGGGTCAGTACTGAGGGAGTGCTGCACTGTCACAGGGTCAATACTGAGGGAGTGCAGCCCTGTCAGAGGGTCAGTATTGAAGGGGTGTAGCACTGTCAGAGGGTCAGTACTGAGGGAGTGCTGCACTGTCAGAGGGTCAGTGCTGAGGGAGGGCTGCACTGTCAGAGGGTCAGTACTGAGGGAGTGCAGCACTGTCAGAGGGTCAGTACTGAGGGAGTGCTGCACTGTCAGAGGGTCAGTACTGAGGGAGTGCTGCACTGTCAGAGGGTCAGTACTGAGGGAGTGCTGCACTGTCAGAGGGTCAGTATTGAGGGAGTGCCGCACTGTCAGAGGGGCAGTACTGAGGGAGTGCTGCACTGTCAGAGGGTCAGTACTGAGGGAGCGCCGCACTGTCAGAGGGGCAGTACTGAGGGAGTGCCGCACTGTCAGAGGGGCAGTACTGAGGGAGTGCTGCACTGTCAGAGGGTCAGTACTGAGGGAGTGCTGGTAGAACTGCAGCCTCACGGCGCCGAGGTTCCCAGGTTCGATCCCGGCTCTGGCTCACTGTCCGTGTGGAGTTTGCACATTCTCCCCGTGTTTGCGTGGGTTTCGCCCACACAACCCAAAGATGTGCAAGGTAGGTGGATTGAACATGCTAAATTACCTCTTAATTGGAAAAAATTAATTGGGTACTCTAAATTTTTTTTTTTTTTAAAGAAAAAAAAAAGTACTGAGGGAGTGCTGCACTTTCAGAGGGTAAGTCCTGAGGGAGTGCCGCACTGTCAGAGGGTCAGTGCTGTGGAAGTGCCGCACTGTCAGAGGGTCAGTCCTGAGGGAGTGCTGCACTGTCAGAGGGTCAGTGCTGAGGGAGTGCTGCACTGTCAGAGGGTCAGTACTGAGGGAGTGCCGCACTGTCAGAGGGTCAGTACTGAGGGAGTGCCGCACTGTCAGAGAGGGTCAGTGCTGAGATAGTGCCGCACTGTCAGAGGGTCAGTGCTGAGGGAGTGCTGCACTGTCAGAGGATGAGTACTGTGGGAGTGCTGCACTGTCAGAGAGGGTCAGTACTGAGGGAGTGCCGCACTGTCAGAGGGTCAGTACTAAGGGAGTGCTGCTCTGTCAGAGGGTCAGTGCTGAGGTGGTGCTGCACTGTCACAGGGTCAGTACTGAGGGAGTGCAGCCCTGTCAGAGGGTCAGTATTGAAGGGGTGTAGCACTGTCAGAGGGTCAGTACTGAGGGAGTGCCGCACTGTCAGAGGGTCAGTACTGAGGGAGTGCTGCACTGTCAGAGGGTCAGTGCTGAGGGAGGGCTGCACTGTCAGAGGGTCAGTACTGAGGGAGTGCAGCACTGTCAGAGGGTCAGTACTGAGGGAGTGCTGCACTTTCAGAGGGTAAGTCCTGAGGGAGTGCAGCACTGTCAGAGGGTCAGTACTGAGGGAGTGCTGCACTGTCAGAGGGTCAGTGCTGAGGGAGGGCTGCACTGTCAGAGGGTCAGTACTGAGGGAGTGCAGCACTGTCAGAGGGTCAGTACTGAGGGAGTGCTGCACTGTCAGAGGGTCAGTACTGAGGGAGTGCTGCACTTTCAGAGGGTAAGTCCTGAGGGAGTGCAGCACTGTCAGAGGGTCAGTGCTGTGGAAGTGCCGCACTGTCAGAGGGTCAGTCCTGAGGGAGTTCTGCACTGTCAGAGGGTCAGTGCTGAGGGAGTGCTGCACGGTCAGAGGGTCAGTACTGAGGGAGTGCTGCACTGTCAGAGGGTCAGTACTGAGGGAGTGCTGCTCTGTCAGAGGGTCAGTGCTGAGGTGGTGCTGCACTGTCACAGGGTCAGTACTGAGGGAGTGCAGCCCTGTCAGAGGGTCAGTATTGAAGGGGTGTAGCACTGTCAGAGGGTCAGTACTGAGGGAGTGCTGCACTGTCAGAGGGTCAGTGCTGAGGGAGGGCTGCACTGTCAGAGGGTCAGTACTGCGGGAGTGCTGCACTGTCAGAGGGTCAGTGCTGAGGGAGTGCTGCACTGTCAGAGGGTCAGTACTGAGGGAGTGCTGCACTGTCAGAGGGTCAGTGCTGAGGGAGTGCTGCACTGTCAGAGAGTCAGTACTGAGGGAGTGCCGCACTGTATTGAACTTGTATTGAACTAGATGATCATAATGAATGGCAGAGCAAGCTCAAAGTGCTGAAAGGCCACCTCCTGCTTCTATTTGCTATGTCTTTATGTTTCACTATTATTCCTGTTGCAAAATCCAAGTGATAATGTTGCCTTCAGAGAGGTAGTTTATTTTGTCCAGTTGATTGACTTCTGTGTCTGAAAAATGTATTTCCATTTCCATTAACCCTTATCTTATCCTCTCCTTTTCTTTTAGTGCAGAGCTACAAGATTCAACAGGTACAAAGTGATAAGGTAATTGAAGTAATTGAACTTTGTGGTTCAGATACATGACGTAGTGTACAGGAATGTCAGGCATACAATCTGTCAGCTGCTTACGTTCAAACCAACCCTCACCATTTCCATGACAAATATGTGATGAATGTTCCCTGGTTAGGCCACAAGAGGTTCTTTCTCCCATTCTTCTCAACGTAAGACCATGAAAAGCCCGCCCTGTTGACTTGGGTTGTTTCAGCTCGGAAGGTGCAGCAGAGATGAGGATTGAGTTGCCAGCACGGTTGCACATAACATAGAACATAGAACAGTACAGCACAGAACAGGCTCTTCGGCCCTCGATGTTGTGCCAAGCAATGATCACCCTACTCAAACCCACGTATCCACCCTATGCCCGTAACCCAACAACCCCCCCCTTAACCTTACTTTTAAGGACACTACGGGCAATTTATCACGGCCAATCCACCTAACCCGCACATCTTTGGACTGTGGGAGGAAACCGGAGCACCCGGAGGAAACCCACGCAGACACGGGGAGAACGTGCAGACTCCGCACAGACAGTGACCCAGCCGGGAACCGAACCTGGGACCCTGGAGCTGTGAAGCATTTATGCTAACCACCATGCTACCCTGCTGCCCCGTGAGGTTTTATGAAACAGCCTCTTGCCACTGACCGCCTCGCGCCCTCACTCTCCCACCATTGGTCACCCAACAGGTCCATCTTCACACATGCTTCAACTTCAGGTCAATCAGTAAGTGACTGGTCACTGCCCATTGTGAAAACGATTCACAACAAGGTCCCAGAATTGGGAACTTCGGTTCCGTGGATAGTTTGGAGAAGCTGGCACTGTTCTCTTGGGAGGAACGAAGGTGATCGAGGCGCTGGGAATCACGAGGGGCCTGGACAGAGTAGAGAGAGAGAAACCGTTCCCGTTGGTGGAATGGTCGCGAGCGGGAGTCCAAAGGTGTGCTGGGTCCCTTGGCTGTTTGTAGTGAATGATTTAGACATGGACTTGGTGGTACGATCAGTAAGTTCGCAGATCACACAAAAATTGGTGGTACAGTAAATAGCGAGGAGGGAAGCCTGAGAGTGCGGGGCGATATAGACGGGCTGGGCAGACGGGCAGGGCGGTGGCAAATGGAATTTAATCTGAAAAGTCTGAGGTGATGTATTTTCGGAAGTATAGCAGGAAGGGAATACACAATGAATAGTAGGGCATTTGGAAGTACAGAGGGTCAGAGGGACCTTTCCAAAGATCCATGGAGCCAACAGACCAGGTGGTTAAGAATGAATATGGGACTCTTGCCTTTATTAGCTGAGGCACAGACTGCAAGAGCAGGGAGGTTATGGTGGAGCTGTATAAAACGCTGGTGAGGCCACAGCTGGAGCACTGTGTGCGGTTCTGGTCGCCACACTGTAGGAAGGATGTGATTGTTCTGGAGAGGGTGCAGAGGAGATTCCCCAGGATGTTGCCTGGGCTGGAGCCTTTCAGCCATGAAGGGAGGCCGGGGTTGTTTTCCTTGGAGCAGAGAAGGCTGAGGGCAGACGAGATTGAGGTGTGTAAAATTGTGAGGGGCATAGTCAGGGTGGATAGGAAGGAGACATTTTCAATGGAAATTCCCATTGAAGCCAACCCACGCCACCGGGAAACCTAGAACAGAGAATCCCGTCACCAACGAACGGCCGGAGAATTCACACCCAGTTGTTAGTGGTGTATATTTTCAATTTGTTACACCGTTTGCAAACTGGAGAGGAACAGTCTTGTCATTTTGTGATTGATTAATAAAGAATATTTATTAATTGGCAAGGAAACACACGACAAGAAGTCAGCGGCAGGGTAGCACAAGTGGATAGCACTGTGGCTTCATAGATCATAGAATTTATGGTGCAGAAGGAGGCCATTCGGCCCATCGAGTCTGCACCGGCTCTTGGAAAGAGCACCCTACCCAAGTTCAACACCTCCACCCTATCCCAATAACCCAGTAACCCCACCCAACCCTAAGGGCAATTTTGGACACGAAGGGCAATTTAGCATGGCCAATCCACCTAATTGTGGGAGGAAACCGGAGCACCCGGAGGAAACCCACGCACACACGGGGAGGATGTGCAGACTCCGCACAGACAGTGACCCAAGCCGGAATCGAACCTGGGACCCTGGAGCTGTGAAGACATTGTGCTATCCACAATGCTACCGTGCAGCGCCAGTGCAGGAACAGGGTCCCAGGTTCGATTCCGGCTTGGGTCACTGTCTGTGCTGAGTCAGCACGTTCTCCCCCTGTCTGCGTGGGTTTCCTCCGGGTGCTTCATTTTCCTCCCACAGTCCAAAGACGTGCAGGTTAGGTGGACTGGCCATGATAAATTGCCCATAGTGTCCAAAAAGGTTATGATGTGGAGATGCCGGCGTTGGACTGGGGTGAGCACAATAAGAAGTCTTACAACACCAGGTTTAAGCCCAACAGGCTTATTTCAAACACGAGCTTTCGGAGCTGTAATGAACTCCAATTGGCTTTATTGGTTGGCCAATTGGAGTATGAGCTCCCTCAATGATAGATCATTGAGGGGGCCCATATAATCACCTGTGTCGGCTTTGTGAGCAGTCTTAAGTTGACTGGACTGCTAGCAGCACTGTTTGTAGCTTCTCCTGTAATATCGTTATTGTAAATAAATATTGGTGTGGTGACGGAACTCCTGCCTCCCGTGGATTACTACAGGAGCACTGCTCCTTCCTCCTTCCTCCTTCCTCATTCACCTGTGGAAGGAGCAGTGCTCTGAAAGCTCGTGTTTGAAACAAACCTGTTGGACTTTAACCTGGTGTTGTAAGACTTCTTACCAAAAAGGTTAGGAGGGGTTATTGGGTTACGGGGATAGGTTGAAAGTGAGGGATTAAGTGGGTCGGTGCAGACTGGATGGGCTGAATGGCCTCCTTCTGCACTGTATGTTCTATGTTCTAAGAAGGATTATAATACACTACAACAGTATACTTAACTACACTGATGGTTACATGGAGTTATCCCTTTATTCCCAACTACCTACCTTTCCTGAACTCTGAGATGCCTCTTTATCCCAAACAACATCCAATATTAGATTACTCTGTGAGCTAAATCCAGCAGATAGTTACCATGCACAGGTTATTTGTTCATGTTTGGGAAAACTGTCTTCAGTTTCAGCAAAGGCATAATCTTCTCAGTTCTAATTTTAACCAGCCGCCGTTTAGCGATAACTTGTTTTCGGGGGAGGCAGTTTTCTGCAGCTGGGTGTGGCTATGATGGTATTGTACTATGGATGTATCATTATTTCCCTTTGCTGTTACCCACCCTGTGGACCCGGCTTTTAGCATTTAAGCGCCAATTACCTATCTCTCCACTTTGAAGACACACCCCATTATTTTCCCCAAGTCACATAGGGAACACTTGCTTTTCTCACTGGTATGCCAATTCACAAAACAAAATACCCCTTCAGACAGCTGCAATTATCAATCCCCTTTTATCCAGAACAAAGAAAAAGAACAAAGAAAAGTACAGCACAGGAACAGGCCCTTCGGCCCTCCAAGCCTGCGCCAACCATGCTGCCCGTCTAAACTAAAATCTTCTGTACTTCCAGAGTCCGTATCCCTCTATTCCCATCCTATCCATGTATTTGTCAAGATGCCCGTTAAACGTCACTATCGTCCCTGCTTCCACCACCTCCTCCGGCAGCGAGTTCCAGGCACCCACTACCCTCTGTGTAAAAAAACTTGCCTCGTACATCTCCTCTAAACCTTGCCCCTCACACCTTAAACCTATGCCCCCTAGTAATTGACCCCTCTACCCGTGGGAAAAAGTCTCTGACTATCCACTCATCTCATAATTTTGTAGACCTCTATCAGGTCGCCCCTCAACCTCCTTTGTTCCAGTGAGAACGAACCAAGTTTATTCAACCTCTCCTCATAGCTAATGCCCTCCATACCAGGCAACATCCTGGTAAATCTCTTCTGCACCCTCTCTAAAGCCTCCACATCCTTCTGGTAGTGTGGCGACCAGAATTGAACACTATACTCCAAGTGTGGCCTAACTAAGGTTCTATACAGCTGCAACATGACTTCCAATTTTTATACTCAATGCCCCGGCCAATGAAGGCACGCATGCCATACGCCTTCTTGACTGCGTTCTCCGCCTGTGTTGCCCCGTTCAGCGACCTGTGGACCCGTACCCCAAGATCTCTCTGACTGTCAATACTCTTGGGTTTCTATCATTCACTGTATATTCCCTACCTGTCTTCCAAAATGCATTACCTCTCATTTGTCCGGAAATCACCTTTCTTTATTTTGTTTTATCCCAATTTCATTTTTTAAATCTTAATTTCCCCCAAAACAGCAATAGCCTGTTATGTGGCACCTTATCAAGTGAATTTTGGAAATCCAAATATACTACATCTATCAGTTCCCCTTTATCCACCTTACTTGTTACATCCTAATTCTAATAATTGAGGCAATCATAATTTCCCTTTCACAAAACCAATTGTATTGTGGTTCACTGTGACAGGCATTAGGCCAATTGGCCTAAAGTTTTCTCATTTCTGTCTCCCTCTTCACGATACTGTTCAAAGTCAAAACTGAGCCTCCCCCACCCCACGCTCCCTTCACATCCTATCCCCAGGCTATTTGGGTTTGATCCTGTGAAGCTGAACACTGGGAACATCCATCAAAGTGTGAAGAAAGAGAGTCTGCAGCTTAAATTCATTGAGCTCCATTTCCCACTGTGCCCGTCAGATCTTGATGGAGTAATTTGGTCTCTGTGGGTGATGAATGTTGCTACACGTTCCATCGCGGGCTTTCTCCCATCATTCTTCAGATTTTCACTTGACTTTAACTTGTTTTATTGTCTCAACAGGCCTGGAGTCAACAAACGAAAACCGCAGGGAAGCTTCGCAAAAGTTTCAAGACCGCAGCAGCGGTGAGTTTGCGAGTTGCGGAATTTAGCAATGGGACTGCTTCAAAGTCCACGGCGCACCCTTTCGGCGAAGGCGATGACTTGCTGAAGAAGAAGTTATCCCAACAGAGGAAGATGAGGAATCTATTGCTGAAGAAACTGTTCGAGCCCATCATCAGCCTGCCAGTGGACCACCTCCTGAATCGGAGTCTGGCGACAGATGACGCCCAGGAGCGAAGGAAACAGTCCCTCGCCGACTTCTGCAAGAAGTATTACTTCAGCAAGCACAGGACCTCCTTGATCAGGCTGGTGTCTCGTCTCTATGTGGAGGACAAGCACAAGATCCTGTACTGCGAAGTGCCCAAAGCTGGGTGCTCCAACTGGAAGCGCGTCCTGATGGTACTGAATGGACTCGCCTCGTCCCCGCACAACATCTCGCACAACTTTGTGCACTACGGGAAGCACCTCCGCAGGTTAGACAGCTACAGCCTGCAGGAGACCTACGAGTTCTTGAATACCTTCACCAAAGTGCTGTTCGTGCGGGATCCGATGGAGAGACTGGTGTCGGCGTTCAGGGATAAGTTTGAGCACCCAAACATCTATTACCACCCCGTGTTTGGCAAGGCGATCCTGAAGAAGTACCGAACCAACGCCAGTGCCGAAGCCCTGAGCACGGGAGCAGGAGTATCGTTCAGAGAGTTTGTTCACTACCTCTTGGACCCAG
This sequence comes from Scyliorhinus canicula, assembly GCF_902713615.1. Lineage (NCBI taxonomy): Eukaryota > Metazoa > Chordata > Chondrichthyes > Carcharhiniformes > Scyliorhinidae > Scyliorhinus > Scyliorhinus canicula. The sequence goes on along the minus strand of NC_052155.1, from coordinate 7,548,658 downwards.
AGAAGCCCATCGGCATGGACATTCACTGGGAGCCAATCAGCAGGCTCTGCTCGCCCTGCCTGATTAATTACGACTTTATTGGAAAGTTTGAGAATTTGGAGAGTGATGCCAACTACTTTCTGAAGCTGATAGACGCCCCTCTCCCACTGCAGTTCCCGACTTTCAAAGACAGGCATTCCACCGAGGAGAGGACCACCTCTGTGGTGGTTAAACAGTATCTCCTTCAAATATCCCCTTTGGAAAGGGAACAAATTTATAAGTTTTATTATCTGGACTACCTCATGTTTAACTATTCAAAGCCACATTTTTAATGTGAGCCAGACCAAGGAAAGTAATTTATCAGGAAATCTTAATATATTTTGTGATGTAGATCTTATTTTGGTATGTTGACATGCAGTTGGAATCACTTTTGGACATCAATCTCCAACGTATTTGTTACTTTTGTCTTTAGCCTGACAGATGATGGAGAAGGGAATGGTATACTTCCCCCGTTGCTTCATGAATGAAGATATCATACTGTGTGGTGTTAAAACCCAACAGATCAGGCACGATCAGAAACTCGAATCAGCCTCGACTGATGGAGCGATTCCCAGTTTGGGCATTACATTTTTTCTCTCAGCATTCCTCAACTTGGGAAGAGAGGGATTTGCCTCCACTCCATCAGAACACCCGCGTATCAGCGTTGTGGGACGAGGGATTGGTGCAGGTACCGACGCACTGGACACTCCTAACTATCATCAAGAGGTAGAGCCATTTCCACGAGAGCATGGAGACTTCCGGTTCCTGCCGAACTCTGAATAGGAAAGGAAACGGTGGAGAAGATTTAAGCGGGGGAATGAACAATTGTGTTTGGGAATCAGGGTTGTGTTCCTGTCTCCCTGGCTGCATGTGACTCGAAACACATGCAGCGAGGGACAAACAAGGGCCCCTTCGAAATGGGTGCCAGAGCCACCGATGGTAGCTTTGAAAAGCAAACGTAGCAATGCTCATACGATCAGCATGGGAATGCCTTAAGCTGTGATTCCATTATCCAATTTGCAGCCAGCAAGTAAAAGGCGACAATGTTCATAGCCACTTCTTTCCGATTGGGATGGGGTACAGGAAAGGGAGCAGGCATTGAACAGCCTGATGTGTCTCTTTTCCACTTCTCCATGAGCAACTGAAGGGTTTGGGCGAATCTGCCCATTCACAGAATCATAGAATCATGGAATTTACGGTGCAGAAGGAGGCCATTCGGCCCATCGAGTCTGCACGGCTCCTGGAAAGAGCACCCTAGCCAAGGTCAACACCTCCACCCTATCCCCATAACCCAGTAACCCCACCCAACACTAAGGGCAATTTTGGATACTAAGGGCAATTTAGCATGGCCAATCCACCTAACCTGCACATCTTTGGACTGTGGGAGGAAACCGGAGCACCCGGAGGAAACCCACTCAGACACGGGGAGAACGTGCAGACTCCACACAGACAGTGACCCAAGCCGGGAATCGAACCTGGGACCCTGGAGGTGTGAAGCAATTGGTGCTAACCACTGTGCTACCGTGTTAACCGTTCGATGTGCACCAATCCGTTTGCTACTCTCTAGCAGGGTTTTTTCTTTAAACTCAGGAAACAGGAAGGCTGATTATTAGCCGACTGGCTAGAAATTGAGAGAGGGGACGCTGCAACGAGACCTGGGTGTCTTTATAAACCAGTCGCTGAAGGTAAGCATGCAGGTGTAGCAGGCAGTGAAGAAGTCAAAATGGTATACTGGCCTTCATTGCTGAAGGATTTGAGTACAGGAGCAGGGATGTGTTGCTACAATTATACAGGGCCTTGATGAGGCTCACCTGGAATATTGTGGGCAGTTTTGGTGCCCTTATCTGAGGAAGGATGTTCTTGCCGTAGAGGGAGTGCAGCGAAGGTTTACCAGACTGACTCCAGGGATGGCTGGACTGACGTACGGGAATTAATAGGTTTAATGTGCGAGCGGCAAGGTTTAGAGGAGATGTACGAGGCAGGTTTTTTACACAGAGGGTAGTGGGTGCCTGGAACTCGCTGCCGGAGGAGGTGGTGGAAACAGGGACGATAGTGACGTTTAAGGGGCTTCTTGACAAAAATGAAATGAAATGAAAATCACTTATTGTCACAAGTAGGCGTCAAATGAATTTACTGTGAAAAGCCCCTAGTCCCCACATTCTGGTGCCTGTTCGGGGAGGCTGGTACGGGAATCGAACCGTGCTGCTGGCCTGCTTTGGTCTGCTTTCAAAACCAGCGATTTAGCCCTGTGCAAAACAGCCCCGAACCTGAAACATGAGTAGGATGGGAATAGAGGGATACGGACCCCGGAAGTGTAGAAGATTTTAGTTTAGACGGGCAGCATGGTCGGCACAGGCTTGGAGGGCCGAAGGGCCTGTTTCCTGTGCTGTACTTTTTCTTTGTTCTTTGTTCTTTGATTGAGTCGGTCAGGATTGTAGTCTCTGAAGAATGAAATGAAAAAATGAAAATTGCTTATTGTCACGAGTAGGCTTCAATGAAGTTAAGGGGGGCTTCATAGAAACTTCAGCTCTGTCGTAAACAGGTTACCTCCAATTCCTGAACTGTCTCCACTGGTTCTGGTCTTTCCCAGTAGTAGAAACACCTCCCCAGGTTTCTCCCTTATCAAACCCCTCAGGATCCTAAATACGATGAAACAAAAAGTAGGGATGACTCCTTTTCCAAATGGCAGGCAGTAACCCGTGGGGTAGTGCAGGGATCGGACCCCCAGCTATTCACAAATACATATTACTGATTTAGATGAGGGAACTAGTAATGAGCGGGATTCTCCGGTCCACTAGCCGCGCTGCCCTTGGCAACCTTCCTGCCAACTTCAGTGGGATTTCCCATTGTGGCCACCCCACATCATCAGGAAACCCGCAGACGTGGGAGCACGCATGGATGTCTAACTCAGCTTTATCCGTATCCCATGGCTACACTCTGGGGAAGAGAATTCCAAGGTGAGGATATGAGTGCAGGAGAAGGCATATCTTGCTGCAATTGTGGAGTGCTGTGTACAGTTTTGATCTCCTTATCTGAGGAAGGATGTTCTTGCTCTCAAGGGAGTGCAACGAAGGTTTACCAGACTGATTCCTGGGATGGCGGGACTGACAAACGAGGAGAGATTGAGTCGGTTTGGATTGTATTAACTGGACCCCATAGAACCTGGAAAATTCTAACAGGACTGGACAGTGTAGATGGTGGGAGAACGTAGAACCAGGGGTCACAGTCTGAGGGTTTCAGACTGTGATCGGAGCCAATTATTCACCCAGAGCGGTGAACCTGTGGAATTCTCTACCCCAGAGAGCGATTGTGGTCAAAACATCGTCTGCGGGATTCTCCATCGGCGGGATCCTTGCTTCCCAGGCATCCCCGCGGGAAGGGGCAGCACGGTAGCACAAGTGGTTAGCACTGTGGCTTCACAGCGCCAAGTTCCCAGGTTCGATTCCTGGCTTGGGTCACCGTCTGTGCGGAGTCTGCACGTTCTCCCCGTGTCTGCGTGGGTTTCCTCCAGGTGCTCCGGTTTCCTCCCACAGTCCAAAGACGTGCAGGTTAGGTGGATTGCCCGTGCTAAAATTGCCCTCGGTGTCCAAAAAGGTTAGGAGGGGTTATTGGATTACGGGGATAGGGTGAACGTGAGGGCTTAAGTGGGTCGGTGCAGATTCGATGGGCCGAATGGCCTCCTTCTGCACTGTATGTTCTATGTTGCCCGACAGTGTGGGATGGACACAATGGGAAACCCCATTGGCCGGCTGCCGGAATGGAGTATCCCGCCGCTGGAGGGGGCGTGCTGTACCGGAAAACGGAGCTGGCGGGGCGGACAATCCCATCCTGTATGTTTTCAAGAAGGAGTTGAATATAGCTCTTGGGGCAGAATCGATCAAAGGGATACAGGAAGAAAGCGGGAGCAGATTACGGAGCTGGATGATCAGCCATGATAACAATTAAGGGTGGAGAAGACTCGAAGGGCTGAATGGCCTCCTACTGCTCCTCTTTTCGATGTTTCATGCATGGGATGTGGGCGTCGCTGTCAAGGCCAGCATTCATTGCCCATCCTGAACTGCCCTTGAACAGTACTTTCTGGGAGACTGCAGAGGGGTCGTTAAGAGCCAACCACATTGCTGTGGGTCTGGAGTCACCGTGTAGGCCAGACCGGGTAACACAGCAGATTTCCTTCCCTAAAGGATATCAGTGAACCGGGTGGGTTTTTGCAAAAATCTGCACGTTACATGGTCCCCATTACTGATACAAGAGCAAAGTTACTGAAACCAACCTTTTTTCTTGATTCACTTAATTGTCAGAGCTTAGCTGACGCAGTGGGATTCGCCGGACAGCGCATGCCGACGTCACCACCGGCGCATGCATGGTAGGGGGGAGTCTCTTCCACCTCCGCCATGGTGGAGGTCGTGGCGGCGGCGGAAGAAAAATAGTGCCCCCACAGCACTGTCCCCGCCCGCCGATTGGTGGGCCCCGATCACGGTCCAGGCCACCGTGGGGGCACCCCCCCCCCCCCCCCGGGGTCCGCTCGCCCCGCGCCCCCCCCTCCCCCGGACCCCGGGGGGGCCCGCTCGCGCCACCAATCCAGATTTAAACCACGTCAGCGGGATTGGCCTCTCAGCGCCGGGACTTTGGCCCATTGCGGGCCGGAGAATCGACGCGGGGGACACGCCGATCGGCGGGGCGTGATTCCCACTCCCGCCGATTCCCGGGTGCGGGGGGGGTCGGAGAATTCCGCCCATGATCCCAAAGATCTAGGCCGCTGAGGGATCAAATACTAACAGAAAGTGTAACAGTACTGCATCTAAATAGGCTTTTAAGGTTCAATTGTTACTGTTTTATCATGTTAGAGTATAACTTTGTGTTGCTGGGCGCAACCCTTGCGTCCTGGAAGGTCATGGAAGGACTATCATCTGCCCTCATGACCTCTGGTTCTTGGGTCAGGACTGAGTACTAAAGCTCAGCAAGGCTCCAGATTCCACACCCCTGTCAGCATCAACGGGGCCGAGGTGGAGATGGTGAGCAGTTTCAAATTCCTAGGGGTGCACATCTCCAAAAATCTGTCCTGGTCCACCCATGTCGACGCTACCACCAAGAAAGCACAACAGCGTCTATACCTCCTCAGGAAACTAAGGAAATTCAGCATGTCCACATTAACCCTTACCAACTTTTACAGACGCACCATAGAAAGCATCCTATCGGGCTGCATCACAGCCTGGGTATGGCAACTGCTCGGCCCAGGACCGCAAGAAACTTCAGAGTTGTGAATACCGCCCAGTCCATCACACAAACCTGCCTCCCATCCATTGACTCCATCTACACCTCCCGCTGCCTGGGGAAAGTGGGCAGCATAATCAAGGATCCCTCCCACCCGGCTTACTCACTCTTCCAACTTCTTCCATCGGGCAGAAGATTCAGAAGTTGAGAACACGCACGAACAGACTCAAAAACAGCTTCTTCCCCACTGTCACCAGACTCCTAAATGACCCTCTTATTTACTGACCTCATTAACACTACACCCTGTATGCTTCATCCGATGCCCGTGCTTATGTAGTAGTTACATTGTATATCTTGTGTTGCCCTATTATGTATTTTCTTGTATTTTCTTGAATTGTGTTTAATTCCCTTTTCTTCCACGTACTGAATGATCTGTTGAGCTTCTCGCAGAAAAATACTTTTCACTGTACCTCGGTACACATGGCAATAAACAAATCCAATCCAGGTGACGGAGTAGATCATCCTGAAAGGGACAGGAAGAGTCCGAAAGACCCCAGAACCTTTTTGTTTCGACAAATGCCTTTGGCAGGACAGAGGATTTGAACAGGCTGAGGTTTGGGGGGCATTATTGGAAGAGGGCTAAGCCGCTGTTGGACATTATGGGGGTGATTTTGAGTCCACACGCGCCCCCCCGTGAAAAACTCAGCACAGGCTCAAAATTGCATTTTGGAATTTCCAGACCCCCCCCCCCAAGGGGAGTAGCGCGATTCGCTCCATGGGAACGCCGGAACCTCATTTTAATATATTAACATGTCATTAGCGAGCACTCCCTCCAGACCTTCTCCCTCGCGTAATATTCAGCAGGTGCTGCCGCGACCTCGCGCGGCATTATTTACAACATGTTTGGCCAGGCGTGGGGCAGTCCAGTTTGGCCCTTGTGGAAGGTAGATGTGGAAGAGCAGCACGGTAGCACAGTGCTTAGCACAGTTGCTTCGCAGCTCCAGGGTCCCAGGTTCGATTCCCGGTGTCGGTCACTGTCTGTGTGGAGTCTGCACATTCTCCCCGTGTCTGCGTGGGTTCCCTCCGGGTGCTCCGGTTTCCTCCCACAGTCCAGAGATGTGCAGGTTAGGTGAATTGGCCACGCTAAAATGCCTCTTAGTGTTCAAAAAGGCCAGGTGGGGTTGCTGGGTTACGGGGAGAGAGGGGATAGGGTGGAGGCATGGGGCTCGAGTGGGGTGCTCTTCCCAGGTGCCGACTCGATGGGCCGAGTGGTCTCCTTCCGCACTGTAAATTCAATGATTCTATGTACATGTCTGGGCAGTGCGTTCCCAGGCACTCCCAGGCTGGCACTGCCAGATTGGCACTGCTGAGGGTTTTGGGCAAGGATCATTTTTTAAAAATAAATTTAGAGTATCCAATTATTTTTTGTCCCATTAAGGGACAATTTAGCGTGGCCAATCCACCTAACCTGCACATCTTTGGGTTGTGGGGGTGAGACCCACGCAAACACGGGGAGAGTGTGCAAACTCCACACGGACAGTGCTAACCACTGCACCACCTGCCACCCCCAAGGGTGGCATCAGGACCGGTACAGGCTGAGAGAGCCGAAGGGCCTGTTCCTGTGCTGTATTGTTCTTTTTCCTTTGACACAGGCAGGTTGGCGGTGCCTACCTGTGGAGGAGCAGTGCCATAGTGCGAGCCCCCAGAGGGGGTATATGTGTGGTTGGGGGCGGGGGGGTGTGTGCGGAGAACAGATATTGAGGGGGAGGGGGGGGGTTATTGGCGATTAATATCGGTGGGGGGGCACAGGAGAGCCAACTCCCTTTTGGCAAAGAGGCTCAAAATTCCAGGAACTACCTCGGCGACGGTGGGGGTGGGATGCGCGCAGATTTTCTCACCGGAACTGGCGGTTCCTGGGGCAGGGATATTGTGCAGTGTCCCACCAATATTCAAGAGTGGAGGGGGCAGGGGAGGGAAAATTAGGCTTCCCAGTGAGGGCAGAGAGAGAGAAAAGAATCAGAATTGGGACACCCTCTTTGCTGCTTCCAATTTGGGGACCAGGTCGTGGAGGAGAAATCTCGGTCCAAACGTGACTGTACAATTAATTTCAGTGCTTTGCATTGCAATCCTGATGGTAAATGTGCAACTTATGCTGAATTTTTTCGGGGTTCAAATCTAATCACAAATATGACGTTTTATTTGGTCTCAATGCCAGTGTTGATTTTGAAATAAAATTAATTATATTTTCATATCGTGTAATTGGATTCGTTCTGTTGCTTTTCAAGCTGAAGTTATCCACAGCAAATGATGTGGGTCAGGAAAGGAAATGCGTGCAAAATACCTTCCTTCGATCATGAGGTTTGAAGTGGGGATGTTCGCTAATGGCGGCACAATGTTCAGCACCACTCTCGACTCCTCAGTCACTAAAGCCGTCCATGCCCAAATGGAACATGATCTAGGCAATATCCAGGCTTGTGCTGACAAGTAAGGAGTTACATTCGTGCCACACAAGTGCCAGGCAATCACCACCTCCTACAAGATAGAAACTAACTATCGCCCTTGACATTCAATGGCATTGCCATCGCTGAATCCCCACAATCAACACCCTGGGGGTTACCATTGACCAGAAGCTGAACTGGACTAGCCGTATAAATACTGTGGCTATAAGAGGAGGTCAAAGGCGAGGAATCCTGTGGGGAGTAACTCACTTCCTGACTCCTCAAAGCCTGTCCACAATCTACAAGTCAGGGGTGTGATGGAATACTCTCCACTTGCCTGGATGAGTGCAGATCCAGCAACACTCAAGAAGCTCAAAGCCATCCAGGACAAAGTAGCTCTACGCACAAACATTCACTCCCTCCACCATTGAGCCACAGTGACAGCTGCGTGTACCATCTAGAAGATGCACCGCATGAACTCGCTAAGATTCCTTAGACAGCACCTTCCAAACCCACAACCACGACCATCTAGAAGGACAAGGACAGCAGATACCTGGGAACCCCACCACCTGCAAGTTCCCTTCCAAGTCACTCACTATCCTGACATTGGGCGGCACAGTGGTTAGCACTGCTGCCTCACAATTCCAGGATCCCAGGTTCAATTCCGGCCTTGGGTTACTGTTGTTATGAGTCAGGTGTGGTACAGCAGAAAAGGATAAGTATTTTTTAAAACAAAACAATGTTTATTCTATGAACGCAAGTTAACTTTTTAAAAAACAAACAATGAACATCTAAGCAACCATAAATTCAAATATGACCCCAAAGACTTCTGCACTAAGTAAACCTGTAAGCTGTCCTTTTAACATACAAAAGACTTAACAAACCTTCAAACAGGAGCACATTAGGTTTACATTCAATACCGAGACCTTTTACAATTCTGATTTCACCAAATGATCTATAGATAGTCTTTGGATGGCAGAGATCAACAGTACAGCTCTACTTCAGATGCAGCTCACTGAAAAACAGACACACCCAAACTTTTTCTCAAACTGAAACTGAAAAGCAAAAGTAGAACTCAGCTCCACCCACACTCTGACATCACTCCAGTAACATGAGCAGCTCCATTTCTTCAAGGTACATGTCTTAAAGGTACTCTCACATGACACTGTATAGAGTTTGCACATTCTCCCCGTGTCTGCGTGGGCTTCCTCCAGTATCTCCGGTTTCCTCCACTGTTCAAAGATGTGCACGTTAGGTGGATTGGCCATGAGAAATTGCTTTTAGTGTCCGAAAGGTTAGGTGGGGGGTTACTCGGTTACAGGGATAGGGTGGAGGTGTGGGTTTAAGTGGGATGTTCTTTCCAAGGGCCAGTGCAGACTCCATGGACCAAATGGCTTCCTTCTGCAATGTAAATTCTCTGATTCTATGACTTATCGCCGTTCCCTCACTGTCGCCGGGTCAAACCCTGAAACTCCCTCCCTAACAGCACGGTGGGTGCATCTACGCCATAGGGACTGCAGCAATTCAAGAAGGCGGCTCAACCACTACCTTCTCAAGGGCACTTAGAAATGGACAACAAATGTATTTTTTCTAATCAACATTTTATTGAGGTATTTTTGGTATAGTAATAACAACCAAATAAACAATATACATGGAACTATAAACATAGTGCAAAAGCCGTTTACCTATCATATAGGTCCCTCACTTATTGACCCCCTACATTAACCTAAACTACTCAACCCCCCCCCCCCCCCCCCCCCCTCCCCCCCTGTCTGCTGGTGATTAATTTTCCGCGAAGAAGTCGACGAACGGTTGCCACCTCCGGGCGAACCCTAACAGTGACCCTCTCAAGGCGAACTTGATTTTCTCCAAACAGAGAAAGCTAGCCATGTCCGATGGCCAGGTCTCCGACTTCGGGGGCTTTGAGTCCCTCCAAGCTAATAGTATCCGTCTCCGGGATACCAGGGAAGCAAAGGCCAGAACGTCTGCCTCTTTCTCCTCCTGGATTCCCGGATCTTCCAACACCCTGAAAATCGCCACCTCTGGACTCGGTGCCACCCTTGTTTTTAACACCGTAGACATGACATCTGCAAACCCCTGCCAAAATCCCCTAAGCTTAGGACATGCCCAGAACATATGGATATGGTTCGCTGGCCCTCCTGCACACTTTACACACCTGTCTTCCACCCCAAAGAATCTGCTCATGCGGGCCACTGTCATGTGAGCCCGGTGAACAACCTTAAATTGTATCAGGCTGAGCCTGGCACATGTTGCGGATGCGTTGACTCTACTCAACATGTCCGCCCATAGACTATCCTCGATCTCTCCTCCCAGCTCCTCCTTGTGCTTCAGCTCCTCGGTCTGTGTCTCCTCTGACCCCATAAGTTCCTTGTAAATGTCCGAGACGCTCCCTTCTCCTACCCACCCACTGGAAACTACCCTGTACTGAATCTCCCTTAGCAGGTAGGAGTGGGAAGGTTGACACCTGTTTACGTAGGAAGCCCCACACCTGCAGATACCTGAATTTGTTTCCCCTCGCCAACTCAAACTTCTCCTCCAGCGCCCTCATACTCGGCAAGCTCCCCTCTATAAACATATCCCCCATCCTCTCAATCCCCACTCTCCGCCATAACCGGAATCCCCGTCCATACTTCCCGGGGCAAACCTGTGATTATTACAGGTTGGGGACCAGACCGATGCTCCCACAGTTCCAACATGCCGCCTCCACTGGCCCCAAACTCTCAGGGCCGCCACCACCACGGGGCTGGTGGAGTACTGTGCCGGCGGGAACGGCAAAGGCGCAGTTACCAACGCCCCCAGACTGGTGCCCTTACATGAGTCGCCTCCATACGCACCCCTCCCCCACCACCCACTTCCTGATCATGGCTATATTAGACACCAAGTAATAGTTGCTAAAATTTGGCCGTGCCAGCTCGCCCTCTTCCCGACTCCGCTCGAGCATTACCTTCCTTACTCGCGGGGTCTTGCCCGCCCAGACAAAGCCTGTGATCACTCTGTTGACCCGCTTAAAAAAGGAATAAAAATGGGGAGACACTGAAATACAGATAGGAATCTCGGGAGGACCGTCATCTTTACCGTTTGCATCCTCCCAGCCAGGGACAACGGAAGCGCGTCCCATCTCCGAAAATCGTCCTCATTTGGTCCACCAGCTGGGCCAGATTCAGTTTATGCAGCCGGTCCCATTCCCGCGCCACTTGGATGCCTAAAGCTTTCCTCTACTAACCTACGTGGCAGCTCTCCCAGTCGCCTCTCCTGTCCCCTCGCCTGGACCACAAACATTTCACTCTTTCACATATTAAGTACCCTGAAAACCGGCCAAATTCCCCTCGAGTCCGCATGATTTCTTCCATCCCCTCTATTGGGTCCGAAATATACAGAAGCAGGTCATCCGCATAGAGCGAAACCCTGTGCTCCCCCCTCCCGGACCAGTCCTCTCCAGCCCCTCGAGTCTCTCAGAGCAAATGCCAACGGTTCTATAGCCTGCGCAAACAACAGTGGGGAGAGGGGGCATCCCCGTCTCAGCCCCCTGTGCAGTCTAAAATAGTCCAATGTTGTCCTATTCGTCCGTGCACTTGCCACAGGAGCCTGATACAGCAACCTGACCCAGTCAATAAAGCCCCACCCGATTCCGAACCATCCCAGTATCTCCCACAGATATTCCCATTCTACCCGACTAAAAGCCTTTTCTGCATCCATTGCGATCACTACCTCCACCTCCCTACCTTCAGGGGGCATCATGATCACATTTAACAACCTTCTTACAATGGCCCCCAACTGCCTACCCTTAACAAACCCCGTCTGGTCCTCCCCAATAACGTCCGGAACACAATCCTCAATCCTGGAGGGCAAGATTTTGGCCAGCAACTTGGCGTCTATATTTGGACAACAAATGTTGACCTAACCAGCGACGCCCACATCCCAAGAACGAATGGGGAAAAAAACCACACATTAAGCTCCATCAATGCCGGCATGTTTGACGAAATATACCTGCTGAGAATTAATGAGCAAATGTTGTTTCTTCCATCAGAGTTTTCCCTTGCACAAGCGAACACAGCTGATTGTACTCTCTCACCTCTCATTCAGAATATTGTGCGTTCAACTCCTACTCCAGGATTTGAGAATTAAAGATCGGGACTGATGATTCAATGCAGCATAACAGCAGCACTGCGCTGTCAGAAGTGCTGCCTATTGGTTGAGCCAGCGAGGCGCCGCCCCACCTGCCCTGGGCGACTGTCAAAGGTTCTCTGGATTTATGACAAAGAAGAGCTGGGGAGAACTCCTCAGTGACGTGGTCAGCATTTAAGATTATAAAATTAGCCACTATTGAATAGCTGTTTGCGGAATCCTCCTGTGTGCAAATTGACTGATGCATTTCCAACGGTGACTACAGTTCAAAAGAACTTTGTTGGCCACGGGATGTCTGGTGGTTGTGACAGGCGCTACGTGAATGCCAGTTTTATTTTTGCTTCTTCCTGTAAATTGAAAGCTCTTCGAAAAGAGAAGACTGAGGGGGGAGCTGACCAGTGTCCTTGTGACTAGGAAAGAGGCCTGACAGGGTAAATGTAGAGAAAATACTTTCACGTGTGGACGAGACCAGAACCAGGAGCAATAAACATAACATAGTCATTAATAAACCCAGTGGAGAGGTCAAGTAAAACTTCTTCACTCAGAGAATGTTTAGAATGTGGGACTCTCTACACAGGGAGTAGTTAAGGCAAAAAGCATTGAATATGAAGCTTGGTAAACACTAGGGGCGTAATTCTCCATTCCAGCGGCTATGTTCACGACAGGAATACCGGCACCAACCCCTCACTGATTCCAGTACCGGTGAGGAGCTAGCACAGGCATAAACCTCCGCGTAAACCACCCGTGGAGAACGGTCGGTGAATGCCTGCGTCCCGGGCCGCTCATGCTGACGGCCTGCTCCGCTCACGCCGGAAATGATGGCGCCCACCGTGCTCGAACCCCAACCCGTCCACTCCGACCCCACATCCCACCCCCTGTCCACACCCCACCACACCCCCCCAGCCCCAGCAGAAGCCCCCCCCCCCCCGCCCTCCCACCAGCGGCACGGGTCCCAGGCGAGTGTGGCGGCGCTGGACACCGACCGCAGCCGGCACGTCGGGATCACGGCCGGCAAGACCACATGGGCCCCTGCATCAAGAACTTGGCCTGGTACGGAATAGTAGCCGGGAGCGTCGATCTCGTAGCATGCGTTGACTTTGGACTTACTTGTTCCGGTGCAGCTGCTAGGCAGGTCTCTCGTCGCTGAGAGCCAAGGCCAAGAAGAACAATTCTCTCTTGGGGGCTTCTTCTTATACCCAAAGGGGGCTTCGCACGCTTTTGGGCGGTCCTTGAACTTGGTCCCAAGAAGAAGAGACCGATTCTGTCTTTTGGGCTCCTCTTTATACCCCAAAGAGGCTTCACGCTCTTTTGGGCGGTCCTTGAACTTGGCCCCAATTAATTGGACCATATCCTGATCTTTGGTATCGATTTCCTCCAATAAAGGGGTGGCAGCCCTGATCGCTGGGCGGGCCCTAGGTGGCCGTTGGCCTGCTTTGTTCTAGTCTCCTCTGGCGCCGGGGTGTCTGCTTTAGTATCGTTTACTTAAATGTTTCTCTTTTGTCCCTGGAGATGGCTCATTAGTATGTTAATGGATTTGCAGTATCGGTCTTGTCTGGGAGCAGCAAACTTCAATCCACAGACACACCTTGCACCTGCTTGCTTTCTCAGCATTGTCCATTTTCCCTTCATTCTTTGCAAAGTGTCCATTTTGTAATCGGGACGTGGCCACCCCAGGTTGCTACACTATGTTTGGAGGGGCGGAGCATCGCAAACCGGCATCAAACCGGCGCCTATCCCGGATCCGGCGTCGGAATCCATTCTCCGCCCGATCGCCGATCCCAATTTTGGCGTTGGGCTGCAGGGAATCCCTCCCCATGGTTCCAGGATTGAGGAACTTCAGTTACGTGGCTAGATGAGAGAAGCTGGAACTGCTTTCTCCGAAGGAGAAAAGGTTGCGAGGAGATTTGACAGAAACATTCAAAATCCTGAAGGGCCTCGGCAGAGGCTGTTTTAGCTCACTGGGCTAAATCGCTGACTTTTAAAGCAGGCCAGCAGCACGGTTCGATTCCCATACCAGCCTCCCCGGACAGGCGCCGGAATGTGGCGACTAGGGGCTTTTCACAGTAACTTCATTGAAGCCTACTCGTGACAATAAACGATTTTCATTTTTCACAGTAGACAGGGAGCAACTGTTCCCACATGTGAAGCAGAGAGTATGGATTTGAAGTAATTGGCCAAAGAAGTAATGGTGTCTTGTGCAAAAGGGCGGCAGGGCAGCACAGTGGTTAGCACTGTTGCTTCACAGCGGCAGGGTCCCAGGTTCGATTCCCGGCTTGAGTCACTGCTTGTGCGGAGTCTGCACATCCTCCCCGTGTGTGCGTGGGTTTCCTCCAGGTGCTCCGGTTTCCTCCCACAAGTCCTGAAAGATAGGTTGTTAGGTAATTTGGACATTCTAAATTTTCCCTCTGTGGGCGCGATTCACCGATCGCGCGACTAAGTGTCCGAGCCGTCGTGAATGCCGTTGCGTTTCACGACGGCGCGAAACGGGCGTGGGCAGTAGTGATTCTGGCCCCCACAGGGGGCTAGCACGGCGCTGGAGCGGTTCACGCCGTTCCAGCCTTACATCCTGGTGCAGACTGGGGTGGCGCCAAACCGAGCACGCGCAGTGGAGAAGCGCCAACCGGCGCATGCGCGGTCGACTCACGGAACGCTCCGGCCCCAACGCAACATGGCACAGGGGTTCTGGGGCCGGAAGCGCAACAAAATAGGCTCGGGGGGGGAGAGGCTGGCCTGCCGATCGGTGAGCCCCGATCACAGGCCAGAACCCATCGGAGGCTCCCCCCGGTGAAGGTGCGCTTTTCCCCGCCCCACAGGCCGCCCCCCGACACTTCACGCAGAGTTCCCGTCAGCAGCGACCTGGGGTGAACGGCGCCGGCGGGACTCTACCGTTTCCGCACGGCCGCTCGGCCCATCAAGGCCAGAGAATCAGCAGCCACGCCAAACATGCCGGCACAAATGGCGCCGCCGTCGGACCGGCACCGCAGGAAAAAAAATGGCGCCAACGGCGATTCTCCCATATAGCGCGGCATGGGCGAATCGCGCCCTCTGTGTACCCGAACAGGTGGCGGAGTGTGGCGACTAGGGTCCTTTCACAGTAACTTCATTGCAGTGTTAATATAAGCCTCCTTGAGACGCTAATAAAGATTATTATTATTAAAAACCTGTTTGGGCAGCGAACTGCTAGGACCTGGGGTGCCCTGTCTGAGAGTGTGATGTGGTGGCAGGTATAAATCGAGGGAATTCAAGAGGAAAGTGGATTATTCTCCACAAAGGAAGAATGTGCATGGTTACGGGAAGAGGGTCGCCCATTCAGACAGCCAGCAGAGACGCGATGGGCCAAATGGCCTCCTCCTTAGGCTGTAACCATTCAGTGGCTCCGAGAGGGGATGGAACAGAAGGATAAGTTGTTGGTGGGGATAAAGCAGGAGGAATTTCTGTCAGGATTCAAACTGAATGGGAAAACAGCCCCCGGGGTTAATGAGAAAAGCTCAGTGCAAATTCTCTCCCTATTTGCTTCAGGTTAATAGCCAGGACCTTGATAACAAGGTCACATGTTCCAACCTGAGTGGTTTTTACATGTCAAAGAATTCCTCGTCTTAATGATAAATGAGGGTAAAAGGACTATTAAATTCGTCCTAACAGCTGGTCCAACACCTAATTGGCAGCTCAGAACAGATGTTGAAATCAGATCCATCCAGATTGAGGCAAAAGAACACACAGTCCCCATCGCGTTCAACATGTCAAAATCAAACTGGGGGTTCACAAGAAACCGTCGTGAAGTAACAGCACTTTGTCGGGGGGGGGGGGTTGTCGATTTGATCACTGTCATAATATACACACAAGTATATGATGGCGCACAGATAGGCAGTGATTGACACACAGGATGATCAATGAACACACAGAACACGGCAGCCAATCACCAGACAGGGACACGGCCACTATAAAGCCGGAGGGCACCAGTTCTCCCGCTCTCTCGGGATCCAGCCTCTGAGACAGTCAGAGCTCGTGAGCAGCAGCCAGTGCAAGCACCATGTGGTAGTGAGATAGTCTGGTCAGGTTAACCTCAGGTCTCCAGTCAAGTCAACATAGGGTCAACCCACAGTTATAGTATGTATGATAGTTATGATTTCAATAAAATCGAGTTGCATTTCTTCAAGTGTTGGAAGCCTGTCTCTCTCACTGCTGCAGTAAACGCAGTCCCCGCAGACCCAGCTTACCCAACACATCAATCACGATAAAATAGAAACCGATTGTCTCAATAAACGCGAGACAGTTTGTATCAGTTATGTCAGATATCTAATTATGAGATAGACTCCATGTACACTCAGAACTATGGATTGTTATTATCAGCAAGAAGTGATTGCCAACTCAATGCACTCATAGCAAATTGCACAGAGAATGTTTTAAGTTAATTTTACTATTTCTTGATTAGAGGTTGAGAATCATTTTCTCTCCGGGCAATAGGCAGGAGACTCTCTCAAGGACTTTAAAAATGGCGCTGAAATAAAAACAAGGTTACCCTCAGGAATACGCTCACCAGGATCTGGGTTGGTGCTGTTTATTGCAACGTTCCGAAATTCAGCAAATAGAAGAACAGCTTGCATTCACACCGCTACTTTCACATGGTCATACATCCCAAGATGCTTTGCAGGGGTGATTATCAATCAGAATTGGACAGTGAACCGCACAAGGAGATTAATAAGGGCAGGTGAGCAGAGAGAGAGCGCACGGACAGTGTCGAGCGCCGTCGTACTTCGATTACAACTGTGCCGCTGGCCGAGGGCGGTGGGGGGGGGGGGCTTCTGTCAGGGCAGGTACGCAACACCATTACCGCAGCCGGCAAGGCAGCCGCGCATGCTGCTGACAGCCCGCTTTAAACCTGGTGCCCTGGGTCATATAGGTGACCCCTCCTGGGGCACCTCCTGCATACCCTCTAGTCCCAGCCGACCCATCAGCTGTATGTGTGCTCCAGCACAACCTGTCCCATCTTTCTGGAACCCGATCAGTGTGTGTGTGTAGTGTGTGTGTGTGTGTGTGTGTGGGGGGCGGTGTATTGTTTAAGTGCGGCTGCAGCTTGTCAACCCTGCGAGTGTCCATCACGGACCCACCGATTCCCGCACCGTTTTTCATGGGTTTCGATGGCGTTCCACGCGGCGCCGGTGCTAACCTCTCACCGGCAGCAGAAGCAGAGCAGGTGCGGCGGCGAATTGTCTGACATGGAGCTCCGCAGGTTCTCCGTTAGCGTCAACACTTCGACTCAGAAACGGAGAATCAGGCCCCAGGGTTTTATTCCAGCCCATGCAGGCAGCCCAAGCCATGCCTTCCAATGGTGGAGCTCTGAAAACCAGGGATTCGCAAGAGGCCAGAGTTGATATTCTATCCTCCAGGCTGCTCTCGAACCCAGCCGCCAATAGTAAAAGGTCACTGTTTAATCCATCACACCACTCAGCCTACGCAAGTCTTGCGCTATGACATGTGTTTGAGCTGAGTTGGGAATCACCTCACTTTATAAACTTCAGCAGCTATTATTAGATTGTTTTTTCTCATCCCCGTGAGGCCCCGTTGGTCAGGTCCTGGGATGGCTAAATCTGGCTGCAAAGGGGATTCCTGGAGGTTTCGGCACGTAAACCACTCCCTCAAACAACCCCGCACGGCCAATCAACCTTTTAAACCGAGCTCCAACATTTTTACAACAAATAACCCAAAGTGCTCAAAGATATTTTAAAAAGGCACACAGATTTTTGAACGCTGCTATGATTTGCCTCACTGGCGGGTACTCGCAACAGTGTACTTGATGCATGATCAATTGTACAAAGACTCAGATTGGGTACAACTGTGGCTTTATTGCAGTCAGATGCGTGGCCTCCTGCTGCAGCTGGCGAAATGGCTGCTGAATAGAGGACACGCATATTTATACTCCTCTTCCTGGGCGGAGCCAGCAGGCAGGGGCTACCGGGGAACCTGTAGTACAGGTACTACCTTACATCACCTAATACAGGTGTAACAGTGGTTTACCACCTCTTGTAGAAAATCTTATTGCAATAAATTGATGCACGATCAATTGTACAAAGACTCAGATTGGGTACAACTGTGGCTTTATTGCAGTCAGATGCGTGGCCTCCTGCTGCAGCTGGTGAAATGGCAGCTGAATAGAGGACACGCATATTTATACTCCTCTTCCTGGGCGGAGCCAGCAGGCAGGGGCTACCGGGGAACCTGTAGTACAGGTCCTACCTTACATCACCTAATACAGGTGTACACAGTGGTTTACCACGGCACTGGAGACTGACTTTCAATCCCTGGAGATCTGAGGACATTCCTGGAGAGTTACCAACACCTGGCTATGAACTATCGGCCTCCAATTTCCATTGGTGTTCTACCTTTGTGAGTCTGGCCGGGTACAATTCCCGCCTGACCCTTGGTTGTGCACAAGCCCCCATCCCATTTTTCTAGGTTAGGTTATTCCAGAGCATCAATCACTGTTCCCATTTTCAACAACGCTGGAACACCCTAATCAGAGGTGGGATTATGTAAAGTTGCAGTGAGCTCGCAGCAGTGCAAGAAATGTTGTGGTTTCAATATTTTTCAATCGACCATTTTGTATTAACAAACCTATTTGGACGCAATTCATCGCTGCGGTTTATTTCTGTGGGCAATCCCTGGTCTTTGAAATACCTATAACAAGAATGCAAACAGAGGGCAGCACGGGAGCATTGTGGATGGCACAATAGCTTCACAGCTCCAGAGTCCCAGGTTCGATTCCGGCTTGGGTCACTGTCTGTGCTGAGTCTGCACGTTCTCCCCGTGTGTGGGTGGGTTTCCTCCGGGTGCTCCGGTTTCCTCCCACAGTCCAAGGATGTACAGGTTAGGTGGATTGGCCATGATAAATTGCCCTTAGTGTCCAAAATTGCCCTTAGTGTTGGGTGGGGTTACTGGGTTATGGGGATAAGGTGGAGGTGTTGACCTTGGGTAGGGTGCTCTTTCCAGGAGCCGGTGCAGACTCGATGGGCCGAATGGCCTCCTTCTGCACTGTAAATTCTATGATAACCTATGAAACTGTGACCCATGTCAGAGATTGTGAATTCTGAGTCTGAGACCATCTAGAGGTCGGGAGTGTGATGGGATACTCCCCACTTGCCTGGATGAGCGCAGCTCCAACAACAGCTCAAGAAGCTCGACACCATCCAGGACAAAGCAGCCCCGCTTGATTGGCACACCTTCCACAAACATTCAAACCCTTCACCACTGATGCACAGTGGCAGCCGTATGGACCATCTACAAGATGCACTACAGGACCTCACCAGGGCTCCTTAGACAACACTTGAACTTAAGGTGATGGCGAGCTGGATTGGATTTGTTTATTGTCACGTGTACCGAGGTACACTGAAAAATATTTTTCTGCGAGCAGCTCAACACATCATTAAGTACATGGGAAGAAAACGGAACAAAAGAAAATACATAATAGGGCAACACAAGGTATACAATGTAACTACATAACACATCGGGTGAAGCAGACAGAGTGTAGCGTTAATGAGGTCAGTAAATAAAAGGGTCATTTAGGAGTCTGGTGACAGTGGGGAAGAAGCTGTTTTTGAGTCAGTTCGTGCCTGCTCTCAGATTTCTTAATCTCCTGCCCGATGGAAGAAGTTGGAAGAGTGAGTAAGCCGGGTGGGAGGGATCTTTGATTATGCTGCCCGCTTTCCCCAGGCAGCGGGAGGTGTAGATGGAGTCAATGGATGGGAGGCAGGTTTGTGTGATGGACTGGGCAGTGTTCCCGACTCTCTGAAGTTCCTTGCGGTCCTGGGCCGAGCAGTTGCCATACCAGGCTGTGATGCAGCCAGATAGGATGCTTTCTATGGTGCATCTGTAAAAGCTGGTAAGGGTTAATGTGGACATGCCGAATTTCCTTAGTTTCCTGAGGAAGTATAGGTGCTGTTGTGCTTTCTTGGTGGTAACGTTGACGGGGGTGGACCAGGACAGATTTTTGGAGATGTGCACCCCTAGGAATTTGAAACTGCTAACCATCTCCACCTCAGCCCCGTTGATGCTGACGGGGTGTGTACAGTACTTTGCTTCCTGAAGTCAATGACCAGCTCTTGCCTTCCTGAGCCGCTGCAGTCCATGTGGTGTAGGCACACCCACCGTGCTGTCAGGGAGGGAGTTCCAGGATTTTGCCCCAGCGATGGTGAAGGAACGGCCAATAAATCTCCATGTCAGGATGGTGAGTGACATGGAGGGGAACTTCCAGGTGGTGGTGTTCCCGTGTGTCTGCTGCCCTTGACCTTCTAGGTGGCAGTGCTCATCAATTTGGAAGGTGCTGTCTAATTGGTGAGAGAGGGAGCTCCAGGGTTTTGATCCAGCGACAGTGAAGGAATGGCGATCCACTTCCAAATCCGGATGGTGAGAGGTTTGGACGGGAACTTGTTCCAGTGCACCTGTTGCTCTTGTCCCTCCAAGTATTAGAGGTCACGAGTTTGCAATTGTGCCAGCTGATTATTTAAAGGGGAATTCATCCCCCCGCAGCTGCCCCCCCCTCCCCACTCCCCCACTCCCCGCCCCACCACCAAGACAGAGGCCTGGATGCTCCATTCGCCGCTGCTAAGATCGGGAATCGTAATCGGGCGGCGAATCCTGCATCATCCCAAATAGGGGATTGGGGCTGGGTAGCAGGCCCACCCCCAGTCGCTGGTGTCCCCCTCGGGATCGGGGTACATGGTTGAAGCTCCCATCGCTGCTGTAACAGATTAGAAACTCACCCCTTAGGTATTTTAGACTGTTGATCGCTGCCAGTACTGACAACAAAAATAATAATCTTTATTAGTATCACAAATAGACGGACATTAATGTTGCAATAAAATTACTGTGAAAAGCCCCTAGTCGCCACACTCCGGCGCCTGTTCGGGTACACAGAGGGAGAATTCAGAGTGTCCAGTTCATCTAACAAGCACGTCCTTCGGGACTGTGGGAGGAAACCGGAGCACCCGGAGGAAACCCACGCAGACACGGAGAGAACGTACAGACTCCGCACAGACAGTGACCCAAGCCGGGAATCGAACCTGGGACCCTGGTGCTGTGAAGCAACAGTGCCAACCACTGTGCTACCGTGCCATATCCAGGAAATGCTCTGTGGTTTCCTGATCTTGGAGAGATCTATCTACCCCATCCCATCTAGAAACCCTCATGTGTCTGCGGTATAATCAAGGGGATGGGTGTGATCATCCTCAATCGCTGGGACTCCTCATTGCCCTCCTTAAATGCCCAGCTCTGCAGCAGAGGAAGGAGGGCATCAACAGAGCTGACCCCACACAAAGGACACGTACCAGTGGCCCCTGGAACCCGCCCTGGATCACAGCCCCTCTCAGAGTAACAGCCTCACTATTATCAGTCAACTCACTCCGAAGAATCACCGGGCGAGAACTCCAAACAATTCTTCAATTTGTAAAACTGTGAGGAAAAGATACTTCACCCAAGGAGTGATGACTCTGACCACTAGCTATCTTTTATGGTAAAACAAACTTTAATTCCACAGAGAATTAATCACATTAACATAAAAAAATAGTTTTACAATTAACAGTTAATCAGTTCAGTTTCTTATTTTTCGTTTTATGAGTTTCTCATTTTTCTTTTTGTGGAAGCTGTAATGCCGTTTGCATTGATTTGGGACCAGCGGTAGAGCTGAGTGAGTTAAAGTTTTCATTTGCACTGTTGGGGGATGGAGGTGTGCTCGTTTAGATCTTGATGTTTTTCTGTCGGGCAATTGTGTTGGGATTGTTTGATGTTGGAGTATGTTTGTATGAGCGGGGGGGGGGAGGGTGGGGAGGGAACAATAGGTGGGAGACTATCCGGCGCCAGGGATAGGCGCCACCAAGCTAAGTGGGCGGGCTGGCTCATGGAAGCACAGTGGGGGTGCGCATATGTTCGGTTTATTAAAGGGGTTGGGTAACAGAGTGTTGTTACTGGGGGGGGTAAATATTCTGCTGACGAGGGAGGGACTTGGGCTAAGGGACAGAGAGGAGGTTGGGGGCAGAGGCGGCCTGGCGATGGACTGGTGGAGGCGCGGAGCACGGGCTGAAGGCGGCCCCAAAAAAGGGGATGGCTCATCGGCGAAGGGGGCGGGGGGCAATGAGCCCCCCAACTAGGCTGATCACCTGGAATGTTTGAGAGTTAAATGGGCCGGTCAAGAGAGCACATGTGTTCGTGCATCTTAGGGGACTGAAGGTGGACGTGGTAATGTTGCAGGAGACGCACCTTAGAGTAACGGACCAGGTTAGATTGAGGAAAGGCTGGGTCATAGAACATAGAACATAGAACAGTACAGCACAGAACAGGCCCTTCGGCCCTCAATGTTGTGCCGAGCCATGATCACCCTACTCAAACCCACGTATCCACCCTATACCCGTAACCCAACAACCCCCCCCTTAACCTTACTTTTATTAGGACACTACGGGCAATTTAGCATGGCCAATCCACCTAACCCGCACATCTTTGGACTGTGGGAGGAAACCGGAGCACACGGAGGAAACCCACGCAAACAGGGGGAGGACGTGCAGACTCCACACAGACAGTGACCCAGCCAGGAATCGAACCTGGGACGCTGGAGCTGTGAAGCATTTATGCTAACCACCATGCTACCCTGCTGCCCCTCATCTAACCTCCAGTGCGGGCGCTGGTTACTGTTGTTACTAAACTGCAGGTCAACCCAATGTGGGACATGGTCTGAGATTGTGATCGCCGAGTACCCCGTGTCCACCACCCCCGTCAGTAAGGCCCTGCTCAGAATATAGAAATCAATCCGGGAGTACACTTTATTCACGTGTGAGTAGAAGGAGAACTCCTTCAGTCAGTCAGGTCTTTCTCTCTGGACTGGATTCAAAGACTAGAGAGATTGCAATCCTGATCAATAAGCGGGTGGTGTTTGAGGCGGGTAGAATAGTCTCGTATGTGGGAGGTCGGTACATTATGGTCAGTGTAAATGTGTATGTGCCAAATTGGGATGATGTGAAGTTTATAAAGAGGATGCTGGGGAAGATACCGGACCTGGACTCGCACAGGTTGGTCATGGGAGGGGACTTCAACACCGTTATTGACCCTGGCTTGGACCTGTCAAGCTCGAAAACGGGTAGGGTGCCAACAATGGCTAAGGAACTAAAAGGGTTCATGGAGCACATGGGGGGTGGATCCATGGAGATTTGGGCAGCCGAGGGTGAAGGAGTTCTCCTTCTACTCACACGTGCATAAAGTGTACTCCCGGATTGATTTCTTTATTCTGACCAGGGCCTTACTGGCAGGGGTGGTGGACACGGGGTACTCGGCGATCACAATCTCAGACCATGTCCCACATTGGGTTGACCTGCAGTTTAGTAACAACAGTAACCAGCGCCCGCACTGGAGGTTAGATGTGGGACTTTTGGCTGACGAAGGGGTGTGTGAGCAGCTGAGGAAATGTATTCAGAGCTACCTGCAGGTCAACAACATGGGGGAAATTTCAGCAGCGATGGTCTGGGAAGCACTGAAGGCGGTGGTCAGAGGGGAGCTGATCTTGATACAGGCCCATAGGGAGAAGGTGGACAGGGCAGAGATGGACCAACTGGTAAAAGGAGATACTACAGGTCGACAGGAGGTATGTGGAGACCCCAGAGGCAGGGCTTTTAAGGGAACGGCGGAGGCTACAGGCGGAGTTCGGCTTGTTAACCACAGTGAGGGCGATGGAGCAGCTGAGAAAGGCGAGGGGGCGATCTATGAGCACGGAGAGAAGGCCAGCAGAATGCTTGCACAGCAGCTTAGAAAGATGGAGGCAGCCAGGGAGATAGAGAAAGTAAATGATGGAGATGGGAACCTGGTTGGAGATTCAGCAGGGGTGAATAAGGCGTTTAGGGATTTCTACAGTCGGCTGTACAGGTCGGAACTCCCTACGGGGCCGGAGGGGATGAGGCACTTCTTGGAGGGCCTGAACTTTCCAAAGGTGGACAGGGAGCGGGTAGAAGGGCTGGGGGCCCCGATCGGGTTGGAAGAGATAGCGTAGGGTCTGAAGGCCAAGCAGTCGGGTAAACCCCCAGGCCGGATGGGTACCCAGTGGTGTTTTAGAAAAAGTTCTCTGGGATATTGGGGCCGGTGTTGATGAGGATGTTCAATGGGGCAGGGGAAAGACGGGTGCTGACCCCGACGTTGTCACAGGCCACGATTTCGCTGATTCTGAAGTGGGACAAGAACTCGGAGCTGTGTGGGTCCTACAGGCCAATATCCCTGTTGAATGTGGACGCCAAACTGCTGGACAAACTTTTGTCCCCCAGGATTGAGGATTGTGTTCTGGACGTTATTGGGGAGGACCAGACGGGGTTTGTTGAGGGTTGGCAGTTGGGGGCCAATGTAAGAAGGTTGTTAAATGTGATCATGATGCCCCCGGAAGGTAGGGAGGTGGAGGTAGTGATCGCAATGGATGCAGAAAAGGCTTTTGATCGGGTAGAATGGGAATATCTGTGGGAGATACTGGGATGGTTTGGAATCGGGTGGGGCTTTATTGACTGGGTCAGGTTGCTCTATCAGTCTGCTGTGGCAAGCGTATGGACGCTACCAGCGGCCCCCCCAGCGATTCTCCGGCCTGCGATGGGCCAAAGTCCCGCCCGTTCTATGCCAGTCCCGCTGGCGTAAATTGGAGTAGGTCCTTACCGGCGGGACCTGGCGGCACAGGCGGCCTCCGGGATACTCGGGGGGGTGTGGGGCAATCTGGCCCCAGGGCCCACCGATCCGCGGGCATGCCTGTGCCGTGGGGGCACTCTATTCCTACGCGCTGGCCGTGTAAGCCTCCACGAAGGCCGGCGCGAAGGTGAACCCCCCCTGCGCATGCGCGAGGATGATGTCAGCAGCCGCTGACGCTCCCACCCATGTGCAGACCCGCGCCGGCCGGCGGAGTCCCTTCGTTGGGTGGGCGCAAACCACTCCGCCGCCGGCCTAGCCCCTGAAGGAGTACGCCCCGCCGGCTATGGGAGAATCCCGCCCCCCATCTATAAGACATGTCTGCACACCAGTTTCTTAGCAGAGATTATTTTTGGGGAGTATGGCGGGGCTAGATGGGGCAAGCACTAGGGTCATAGACTGATGATGCTGTCTCACACTGCGGTGGATGACTGTGGGATGCCCATGGATCCGATACACAATGAACCCCCTTTCCCAGCCCACCTCCATCGTCACAGCCCAAGACCCAGACCCAGCCCAACCCTCTCACCCATTGGACAGCAGTGAGAGGCAGATTGGACTGGTGGTGGAAAAGAGTTTAAGTGTGCATTTTTACAGATTGTGTCCCCTTCCACCTGACTCACAATGTTCAACTACACCTGTCCCAACTTCAGTGTGGTCTAACTTTCCGATTTCTCCGTGGCCTCCCACTCGTTCTAGGTGTCTCCCCCGGACTGCACATCAGGAGTGGAGGCAGCCTGGAACTGGTCCCTCCCTCTGCCCTGTGATGCCCTTGGCGGCCGATCTCGGGGGGGCCTGGGCCTGAGTGGGCCCAGCTAACTTTCGGGCGTCACGCGTGACGACATGTCACCCTGTTCTGCCCGTTGCCCATCAGATGCACCAGTGTCAGGTGGGGTTGGACTCAGAAGGGCGACAGTGTTCCAGTCCCTCCCTTGTGGGAGACGCTGGGGTGGGCCTTGACCCATGGCTCTGAATTGTTCACCCAGGCCTTCCACCGTAGACGCCACCTTTTAAGTGTTGGCCTGGGTGCCACGCGGTGTCGGCACCATCTCCTGTGCCTGAAGGTGGTTGGACTCCTCCAGGTGTCCTTGCAGGTGCTGGAACATTGACATCGCCTCCTTTAAATGAGGCCAATCTTATAGCGCGGACCTGTGGAGATCCCAATGTGTACATTGACCAGTGAAGGTGGGATGGCCGATTCAAACTGCTCCACGAGTGGGATTCTCCACTAACAGAGAGGCAGACATCGCCTCCGTTAAATTCTGGCTCCGAATCTTAGTCTGTTCCAGTGATGGGTTCATCTTTTCTCGAGGCGCAACATCTGCCTTGGGGGCAGCTACTCCCTGGAACCGGGCAGCCCTCCGACCATCCTCTCCCTCGGGAGTCACTGCCTCCACCTGATGTTCTGCAGCATGTGTGTGCTGCTCCCCAGAGGGTGCCCCAGGGGGGGTGCTGTGGCCCCAGACAGCCCAGCCTCGCCTGAGGGGGATCCCGGAAGACAAAGGCCATGGAGTCAGCTGTTGGGAAGGACAGGGCTGTGGGGAATGAAAGACTCTCTTGGGATAGGGACATCTGGATAAACAGGGCCAAAAACCAAGTTACCAAGTGGGAACCACCTTGGGGGCCGCTGTTGAGCTCATGGCCGCCACTGGAAGCCCCCCGCCACTGGAAGCCCCCCCCCACCACCATCTCCTGACGCTCCCTTCGATTATGGCCCGCTTTATCCTTGGGGGCACAGAAAGGACATAGTGAGACACCGGCATGCCATCTTTATTGGGGAGGCCGGGGGGGTGGGCCGGGATCGAACCTGGGACCTCAGCGCCGTGAGGCGGTTGTGCTAACCACTAGGCCACCGTGCTTCCCCGGTCCCTTGTACTTTTAAGATGAACCCACCAAACACTTCGATCTGCCCGACCAAGATCCTTTTGTCGTGTCTCTCGCAGCAGGATGGCAATGCAATGCCGAGCAGGTTATCATGGAGTCTTGCTACTCCTCAGGAAGGTTCACCTTCTGCTGACCTGTTACATGTTGGTCTTATCACCTCATGTTTTTCTGGAGATGGCCAGCTGAGCCTCTCTTTATATACAGGTCCCCGGTCACATGACTTTGGTCTTGAGACCGCATGATGTGTCTGTACCGCCACCTTCTGGTTGGAGGTCTCACACCATCCAACGATGATATGGCCCGTAGGCATATCACCACAGAAAGGCTGAAAAGGGTGGGCCAATATTGGGGTTCAGAAGAACGAGAGGTGATCTTGTTGAAACATATAATATTCTGAGGTGGTTTGACATGGCGGATGCTAAGAGGATGCTTCCCCTCGGGGTGGGGGGGAAGCGGAATCTCGAACTAGGAGGGGCACACGTTAAAAGTAAGGCTTCCCCCATTTAAGATGGAGATGGGGGGGGGGGGGGGATTTCCTCTCTCAGAGGGTCTTTAGTCTTTGGTATTCTCTTCCGCAGGGAACAGAGGAGGCTGTGGTCACTGAATATATCGAGACTGAGATAGAGAGATTATTTTGATTGAGAAGGAAGTCAAAGGTTACGGGGTGGGGGTGGGGGCATAGGCAGAGGTTATGTGGGGGGGGGGGGGGGTAGGCTCGAGGGGCCGAGTGGCCTACCTCCCGTCCCTATTTCTGATGATCCGATGAGATTATTATCGGAGCTGGATTTCAGCTGGCACCACCCTCAGAGAAATATTGATAACTTTGACATAATTACAGCAAGTTTATGATGTGATGGCAAAGCAGATCATGCAGGTTAAGGGTGGCAAAGTGCGGTTTATTTTTTTAAAAAGAAAGCGATTATTATCTTGATAATTACAAGAACAAACATTTGGTTCAGCGTCTTTTCTCAACACTTAATTGGTTTACTTTTCAAAGGTAGAATGTGTTCCTTCTTGTGACTATAACTCGTACATTTGTTGTTTTAGCAACAGTATTGGACTTCGATGTGTCTGCATGTTGGACAAGTTCTCCTCGTTAGGAACGGCAGTCGCTTGTTTGGTTAAACTGCAATTTATTTCCATGTGCGTTGGCTCCTAAAATGGATCCTGCCTCCTCTTATTTCACCGTGTCTGCAATCGTCGTCTCTCCTGAGTGCACACGGGTGGGTTTGCTTTCCCCTCCCATTGGAAAGCAGGAGAATCTGCTTTTGGCGATCTCCCAGGCGATTCCAGTCAGCATTCTGGTCAGTCCTAAAATAACTTGTTGCTAAACGGAGAGGTCGTTCACACCCAACCCACACAGCGCGAAGGGACATCGATCATTTTGGTGCGCCAGGGGTCCAATTACACCAACAACTTTCATTTGTAGAGTGCCTGTATCGCTGCAAAATGTCCCAAGGCCTTTCACAAGAGCGTTATCACACAAAGTTTAACACCCAGCCATGTTTGCACACAATCAGTATGTGTATGAGTATTTCTGGTTGTTGCATTTGAGTGAGTGTGTGCTGTGTAAGTGCCTGTCTGTGAGTGGTAGCTGCAATTCGGTAGCAGAGTGGTTAGCTCTGTTGCTTCACATCACCAGGGTCCTAGGCTTCGATTCCCGGCTTGGGTCACTGACTGTGCGGTGTTCTTGAAAATACAGAAAAATGTGTCATTTGAAAAACGGAAGTCTGGCAATATCTGGTCTGAGAGGATACAGGGAAAGATCCCACAAAAGGTTAATAGCAGCTGCAAAGAGCAGGATTATAAAATGCAGATTCTTGCTCACAAGCAGGCTTAGCAAACACACAGGTTTCATGTGGTAAGCTAAAACAATGGCTCACACCTTCATGGAATGTAACTATCTCAGGAAGCATCTGGAAAAGCATGGATGAGAGTTTCAATTGAATTAAGTGACGAATGTTTAAAGCAGGCAAGTCTTTCAAGTCATAACCAAGTTAAGTTTTCGCATACAGCTAAAAGCAAAGTTTCACACCTTAATTGAAATAAACTCTCTTAGTAAACAGCTGGAAAGGATGGACGATGCTCAGTCGAATTTGGTGTCAATTCTAAAGTGTAAAATTCTACTAACATCAAGTCAATTAAAAGAAAATTGGAGACGACCTGTCTACGAGAGACATAATTTAAAGTCAAAATCAAAGGCAAAGTTATGAGCTGGGGACAATTGGAAAATTAAACGATTCGAAATCACAGAAATAAAAGTTAACTATTGAAACCAAAGCATTTTTTAATCAGATCTGAGAGGAGACGTTATGCCCAAAATGAATAATTAGTGGTATTAAGATGTTTACATCAAAGATACTTTTTAACTATCAAAGTGAAACAAGCCCATTTACAATAAAGTCGTTAAAACTTAATAACTCTTCGAAAGAGAATATAAACCGGAAGACAGAGGACAGCCAGCAGAGCCAGAGCCAGCTCTCGCAGCTCGGTACATGGGAAGGATAGGACACAGCAACCGAGTTCACCAGCGAATACATCCCAAGAAGACCAGATTTTAAAGAAGATTGAGTGTCAAGGTGGGCCTGAAGGTCCCTTCAACCAACAGGAAGGATCCAGAAGCAAGATCTTTTTACCTTTCTGTTAAGAAAGTGTTTACAGCTTTAAAAAAAAATAATAAAATAACTTAAAAGTTTTAACCTGAAACAGTGGTTATTAGCCTACTTTACTTAACAACGCAGGACCCAGGACATCGATGCTACTAAGGGGTAAGTAGGTAAAATTCTTCGGTGAAGGTATGGGTTATACCGGGGGATAACTTGAAAATATAGTTTGACCTGAATAGCACCCACCGAAGCCTGCATCGGAGTCAGGGAGTGAGAATCCCTGTTCACCATTTAGAATATCGACCCTTTTTTGGTATAGGGGGAATTCTAAGAATAGTGGTAAGTTTTAACTTCAGCGGAGTCTGCATGTTCTCCCCGTGTCTGCGTGGGTTTCCACTGGGTGCTCCGGTTTCCTCCCACAAGTCCCGAAAGACATGCTTGTTGGGTGAATTGGACATTCTGAATTCTCCCTCTGTGTACCCGAACAGGCGCTGGAGTGTGGCGACGAGGGGATTTTCACAGTAACTTCATTGCTGTGTTAATGTAAGCCTACTTGTGACAATAAAAAAGATTATTATTAAAACAAGATCTCTGGGCAGCACGGTGGCACGGTGGGTTAGCCCTGCTGCCTCACGGCGCCGAGGTCCCAGGTTCGATCCCGGCTCTGGGTCACTGTCCGTGTGGAGTGTGCATATTCACCCCGTGTTTGCATGGGTTTCGCCCCCACAACCCAAAAGGTGTGCAGGGTAAGTGGATTGGCCACGCTAAATTGCCCCTTAATTGGAAAAAATGAATTGGGTACTCTAAATTTAAAAGCAAAAGAAAAATTAAAACAAGGTCTCATGCCCAAAGAGGGCATTCCCCCCCCCCCCCCCCCCACCCCCCACCCCCATATGTTTTCCCCTCACGGAATATCTATATACTGTATAGCTGATGTGACGTCAGGTATATAAACGGAAAGCAGTCGAAGTGATCCCGCTGGGGGCAAGATCAGGTATAGCCCCTGGAGGGAAAGGGACATGCTTGGGCTGTGTCCTGGTACTGCCCCCTGGCATCCTGGCACTGTCAAACCTGGAAGTGCCAACCCGGCAGTACCAGGAATATTTCTGATGCACAATCAATGGACACGAAACGTAGGTGAAGTCCGAAACGAAAGGCTTTAATCAGCAAGAAGTGAGCCCGGCAGCAGACGTACAGAAATGGCCTGGCTGCTGGGGGACGGGGGTTCTTATACCCCGCCTCGTAGGCGGAGCTACCTTCCACTTAGCCAATAGGAATACAGAGAACACGATACTTGGGCCAATGGGCATCGAGCCCTCTGCACCAATGGCAGCTCACATTCCCAGGTACCGTAATACCCCTAGCCATACTACCACAATTTCCATCAGCACAAATCGGTGCGCCCCGATCTCTGTGCAGTCTGTGTTTTGCCAGATCTGTCAGGTTCTGCCCCGCTACAGTCAAGGTGGAAGTCACACCTCCCCAGATCATCTGTGCATTAAGTGAGGGCAGCACGGTGGCGCAGTGGGTTAGCCCTGCTGCCTCACGGCGCCGAGGTCCCAGGTTCGATCCCTCGATTCTGGGTCACTGTCCGTGGGGAGTTTGCACATTCTCCCCGTGTCTGCGTGGGTTTCGCCCCCACAACCCAAAGATGTGCAGGGCAGGTGGATTGGCCACGCTAAATTGCCCCTTAATTGGAAAAAATTAATTGGGTACGCTAAATTTAAAAAAAAATAATCTATGCATTAAGTGGACTAACATCTGGAGAGAAAGGTTGGCTGTGCAGCTGGAGAGCTACACGTTGGTTTTTTTGCTGAAACCAACGCCTTGGCAAATTATCGGAAGATACCACCGGATCTGTCCCGCGACCACAGACGGCGAGCGGGGCATGCAGGCGTTTGCCAGCTCTCCAGGCAGTAACCATGACACCTGCTCTCCGGAATTGTCAAATTCCTGGAGCTGGATTCGCCGATTCTCTGGCTATGTCCTGATGCCGGCGTGGCGACCGATGGCCTTTTACGACCGGACATTCGGCACAAAACAGCCACCGATCCTCCGTCTGGCTGGGGGGCTAGCAGGAAGGCAGTGTAGAACACCCGGCTCCAGCTTCCGATACAGCCCGGTGAATTGCCAGGTCCGTGGCCGCAATTGCGGACCCGGCCTGCAAAATAGTGCCACCCCTTTGGCAAGCTCGCGAGCCCCGGACCACCCCCCCCCCAAATAGTGCCCCCAGCCTCTGCTAAAGTACCCCCTGCCCGCGGATCGGCTCTCCCCCAACTGTGGCGGCGCTGGACTAAGTACGCAGCCGCCACGGCGAGTTGCCGACGGGTAGTGGAGTGGACTCGATGGGCCGAATGGCCTTACTTCCGCTCCTATGTCTTATGGTAATTCCTCAGGCAAGGTCTGAAATGGCTTTAGCACCTCTGAGGGTTCGAGGATCTGAGGGAGAGGGGAGACACAATGAGAGTCACATCAGCATCGACGTGAGTTTCCATTTGTGTATGTGTCTATATGTGAGTGAGTGTTTATATGTGTATGTGTGTCAATATGGGCGCGATTCTCCGATGTCACGCTGGTTGCGCGAATAGCGGGCCACGCCAGTTTTTCACGCGACGCCGGTCCGACGCGCTCCCGCGATTCTCCCGAATGGCCAAATCGGTTCCGTTGTGTTCCGCGCGCCAAAATCTGGAGAATCGCCAAAATGAACCCGGATGGGCTGAAGTCCCGACGGCGTGACCCCAGTTCACGCCGTCGCCATCCACACCGGCTTTTTATAGTCGCCAGCCAGCCGTGCTGGCTGACGAGGAGTGAGGAGGTGAGCGGACCGTCCCGGAGTCTCGGCAAACTGGGGAAGGCATCGCCAAGAATGCAGCAGCCGGGGGGGGGGGGGGAGTAGTGGACGGACAGCACACAACTGCCCCCCCCCCCCCCCCCCGCACCCCCGCTCCGTGTACACTGCCCCACTTCGAGATCACCCTTACCACTGCGGCACAACGGTATGGCACGACATTGATGGCTGTGTCAGCGGGTGTGATCAGTGCCATGTTGAATGATGACAGCTCAGGTCTGCGATGAGCTGTGAGCTCAGAATCGGTAGACAACGTCTGACTCATGGCAATAGCCGAACCATCCATCTCGGTGGTCGTTGAGTTTGTCAGGGACACTCCATCACGTGCCCGTGTGGGGTACCTGGCGTCGGAGTGCCGAGGACTACGGTGTCCAACTTGGGGGGGGGGGGGGGGGGGGGGGGGGGAAGGACTGCACACCCGGCACCAAACTTTCACCGCTCGTCAACCCCAGCGACACTCGGTCACCATCACGATCCCCGTGGCAGCAGAAAAATCACACAGTCTTACAAGTTAGGTGCAACAGTGAGTTTAATGGTGAATATTATGTACAGATGCCCTAGCCCCTACAACTAAACTGTGCCCTGCACCCGCGCCAACTTACTATGTGTCCCTCTTCATTGCCTTACGGGCTCTACCACTACATCTAAGTGAATCCCCAGATGGTACAGCAGGAGTGGAGGCGGACTGCTGAGAATCACGGCCCGCGACATGTCTCCCCGTCGGCACTCGTTTCCTGGGGCGACCCGGCCTTGATGGGCCAGGGTGCTCCGCGGGCGTTTCGGATGACATGGTGCCACCCTGCTCTGCCCACCCGATGCACCAGGGATGGGACGGGGGGGATGGGACAATTGGGCGCGGCCATTTTGGCGCGGCCGTTTGGGCGCAGACAACAGAAATTCTTGTATTCAGAAAACTATTGTATTTGTTGTTGAAACATTCAATTTACTATTTTGAACTGTCAGTCGTGTCAATTTCAGCGGCCGGCTCACTTTGATCCGGAGAGGGAAGCTCCTCTCACTGAAACAATCAGCCGGCCGCTGAAATTGACACTGCCGGCTGCTCTCTCCCTCCAATCCAACTTTTAAGTTTTAATGTTTCTGATTGGAGGGAGAGAGCAGCCGGCAGTGTCAATTTCAGCGGCCGGCTGATTGTTTCAGTGAGAGAGCAGCTTCCCTCTCCGGATCAAAGTGAGCCGGCCGCTGAAATTGACACTGCCGGCTGCTCTCTCCCTCCAATCAGAAACATTAAAACTTAAAAGTTGGATTGGAGGGAGAGAGCAGCGGGCAGTGTCAATTTCAGCGGCCGGCTCACTTTGATCCGGAGAGGGAAGCTGCTCTCTCACTGAAACAATCAGCCGGCCGCTGAAATTGACACTGCCGAGGGGGGGCGGGTGTTTGGGGGGAGAAGAGGGGGGGCGGGTGTTGGGGGGGAGAAGAGGGGGGGCGGGTGTTGGGGGGGAGAAGAGGGGGGGCGGGTGTTGGGGGGAGAAGAGGGGGGCGGGTGATGGGGGGGGGAGAGGAGGGGGGCGGGGTGTTGGGGGGGGAGAGGGGGCGAACCGGAGGGTGTGGGGAGGGGGCGAGCCGGAGGATGTGGGGGGAGAGTGGGCGAGCCGGAGGGTGTGGGGGGAGAGGGGGCGAGCCGGAGGGTGTGGGGGGAGAGGGGGCGAGCCGGAGGGTGTGGGGGGAGAGGGGGCGAGCCGGAGGGTGTGGGGGGGGAGGGGCGAGCCGGAGGGTTGTGGGGGGGGAGGGGGCGAGCGGAGGGTGTTGCGGGGGGAGAGGGGGCGGGTCGGAGGGTGTGGGGGGAGAGGGGTCTAGTTGGAGGGTGTGGGGGGAGAGGGGGTAAGCCGGAGGAAAAAAAAAGAAATTGACACTGCCGGCTGCTCTCTCCCTCCAATCAGAAACATTAAAACTTAAAAGTTGGATTGGAGGGAGAGAGCAGCCGGCAGTGTCAATTTCAACGGCCGGCTGATTTCAGTGAGAGCAGCTTCCCTCTCCGGATCAAAGTGAGCCGGCCGCTGAAATTTTAATTGGATCCACGATGGGGGTTTTAAATTTATTTAAAAATCTATGCTAGCGCTTCCCATTGTGAGTCTACGGGGGTCTGACCTCTCCCCCCGCCCCCCCCCCCCGTAGACTCACAATGGGAAGCGCATGCATAGATTTTTAAATAAATTTAAAACCCCCATCATGGATATCCGCGGCTCGGATACAGCGCGGGTGGGGGTCTTGGACCCCAACACCCGCGTTATAAAGGGGGACTACTGTATCATGTATGAGTAAGAACACTGGTTTTTAAACAAAATGTAACAGAGTTTGTGCGACTACTAAATTTGATGAACACACCTCCCTCATGTTGACGCCAAAACAGCCGGCGCCAAAACGGTTGGCGCCAAAACGGCCGCGCCCAAATGGCTGCGCCCAAATGGCTGCGCCCAAATGTACCTAACCCTGGGACGGGGGAGGCCGAGCGTTCAGGGACGTCCCGTGATGGAGTTAATGGGACGGGCCCAGAACCTCCTCCTCCCTCGGGGAGCCCGGTGGCCCCTGGGCCTCACTTTGGGACAGAGGTGCGAGCGGGGAGGTGCCCTGTCACCCCACCGACACCTGGCACTGCCAGTCCTGGAGGCCTGCAACGGTATCGACCAGGGTCCGAATGTTCGCAGAGACGGAGTCCAGGGAGTGAGACATTCCCGCCAGGGACTGTGAGACCTCAACCTGTGAGTACGCGATGCCATCCAGCACGTGTGTCAGGCGGTAGATGCTCTCCGCGACTGACTGCTGGGACTGTGCCATGGCCTGCTGGGACTGTGCCATGGCCTGCTGGGACTGGGCCATGGCCTGCTGGGACTGGGCCATGGCGTGCTGGGACTGGGCCATGGCCTGCTGGGACTGTGCCATGGCCTGCTGGGACTGTGCCATGGCCTGCTGGGACTGGGCCATGGCCTGCTGGGACTGGGCCATGGCGTGCTGGGACTGGGCCATGGCCTGCTGGGACTGGGCCATGGCCTGCTGGGACTTGGCCATGGCCTGCTGGGACTGGGCCATGGCATGCTGGGACTGGGCCATGGCCTGCTGAGACTGGGCCATGGCCTGCTGAGACTGGGCCATGGCCTGCTGGGACTGGGCCATGGCATGCTGGGACTGGGCCATGGCGTGCTGGGACTGTGCCATGGCCTGCTGGGACTGGGCCATGGCGTGCTGGGACTGTGCCATGGCCTGCTGGGACTGTGCCATGGCCTGGTGAGACTGGGCCAGGGCCCGTAGCGCGCTGGCAATGTCATGTTGGCTGTGGCGTATTGCAGCCTGTGAGAGGGCAGCCCTCTCCAGGGCCATGGATGACGCGTGCATGTGAAGCCCAACGCCTTGCATAACCTGACCCATGGCTGAAGCCGTTTCACCCATTGCCTCAACCGCGGACGCCACCCGTGCAGTGTTGGCCTGGGTGGCTGCCATGAGCGGCACCAATCCCTGCTCCTGGACGTGGTTTGACTCCTCTAACTGCGTCTGCAGCTGCTGGAAGGTGGCCCTCATCCCGTCATTGTGTCCCTGGGTTTCAAAATGCATCGTCTGTCCACGTGGGTCGAGTAAATCCAGGAACCGGGAAACGTCTGGCCGCCAGCTGGATGCTGGGCCTGGGCTGCCCTCCGACCGTCCGGGCCCTCGGCTGCTTCGACCTCCACCTGCTGTACCGGCTCAGCTGTGTAGTGCACACCAGACCGTGACCCAGGAACCTCATCACTTAATTGCCCAACCGGGGTGAGTGTCTCTGGGATGGTGGATGGTGTGGGAGACAGCAGTGCCGCAAGATCTAGGTCCTCTTCCGCAGAAATTCAGGAGTGTCCTGGTCCCAGTCATGTCCCAGCGCAGGGTGCACGCGGCCCATGTACGTTTCAGCGTCAGGTGAGTCCGTTGACTGCGTCGCCGTCCTCTGTGCGTCTGGGTCCACTGACCCTGTCCTGTCCTGTCTCACGGCCCGGCCTTCGGGCAACGCACAGCCATGAAAGTCGTCACTGTCCGTCCTCTGTACATCCCGCGCGAGAGTCCCGGATTTGGAGGATGGGACTCCTGGCCGACCCCCTGCCACCCTCTGGCGTGCGACCCTGGGTGTGGAGGTCGGCGTGAATGGTCGCCTGTGTGTGGCACCAGACGGCCCTGGACGCTCGTCAGCTGGCCCTGGGGAACAGAATGATACGGGGTTAGTTAGACACGCTCGGCCGTGCGTAGGGTGGTCCAGTGGGCAGAGTGTGAGGGGACAGAGGATGGGGGTGGTCCAGTGGGCAGAGTGTGAGGGGACAGAGGATGGGGGTGGTCCAGTGGGCAGAGTGTGAGGGGACAGAGGATGGGGGGGGTCCAGTGGGCAGAGTGAGGGGACAGAGGATGGGCTGGGGGGAGGGGGGTTGTCATGCAGGGATGTCTCACTTGGTTCTGCACCTCCAACCTTGCATTGCGCGACCTCCCGGGTGGCAGATTCCCCAGCGAGGTGCAGTGCCCTCTGCTCGAACACTGTCAGGGGGTGCATAACCCCCTCCGGTTCTGTTGCGCTCCCGGCTGTTGTGAGCAGTCTTGTCCTGTTGTGGGGGGGGGCATAGGTAGAGCATCACAATTCGGCAGGTATCATCAGGGCGTTCAGATATTGGCACAGGGTGGGGGGAAAGTTGCAGCTACACCATGGCATCTCTCCAGGGGGTCGCAGCGCTCATGTGGGTCTGTGGCAACTTTGTTAACCACCCTCCACTCACTCTCGGCCTCCCCTTCTCCTCCCCCTCGTGTCCGGGCGGGAGGTGGGGGGGGCGGCTGGTTGTGACCCGGGGGCACCCTCATGGCACTTACCCTGGCAGCCCTGGTGAGGTTGTGGTGCTTCTTGTGGCACTGCTCCCCAGGCTGAGGGGTCTGCCCCACAGCACTGACTGCCATGCCCACCTCACGCCAGGCCCGTCACACGACGCCGGAAGGGTGGCGATGCCCTCGTCTTGGGCAGAGGATGCCCCTGCGCTGCTCCACCTCATCGAGGAGGGTCTCTAGGTCCGTATCTCCGTGGCTCCGATATTTCCCCCCCTCCTTTGTTTTCATGGACCGCTCCCTTTTACGACGCGGAGCGGCGTCATTCGGGCGTCGCGCTTTTGATGTCACCCCCCCCCCCCCCCCCCCCCCGTGTTCCGCGTGGCCCGATGCTAGCCCATTCCCGGGGCCAGAATAGGTCGCGACCGGGGCCGATTTGCGCCGTCGTTGAACTCGACCGAGTTCACGACGGCTTTCCCGATGCAGCGCAGCATCGGAGAATCGCGCCCTATGCGTGTGAGTGTATATTTGTGTATGAGTGTCTATATGTGTCTGTTATATGTGAGTTAGTGTCTGTATATTTGTGTGTGTGTGCGTATGTACATTCGTGTGTGTGTCTATATGTGCGTCTATATGTGTGCGACTATTTGTGTGCCTATATGCATGAGTGTGACTATATGTGTGTGAGTGTCTATATGTGTGTGTCTATATGCGTGTGTCCATTTGTGTGTTTGTGTCTATATGTATGTCTATTTGCCTACATGTGCCTCAATGTGTGAGTGTGTCTATATGTGTGCGTGTCTCTATGTGTGTGTGTCTATATGGGCGTGTCTATATATGTGTGTGTCTATATGTGAGTGTGTGTATGTATGTTTGTGTGTCTATATGTGTGTGTACCTGTATCTGTGCGTGTCTATATGTGTGCCTGTCTATATGTGTGTGTGCCTATATGTGTGAGTGTGCCTATATGTGTGTCTATATGTGTGAGTGTCTATATGTGTGTGAGTCTATAGGTGTGCGTCTATATGGGCGTGTCTATATATATGTGTGTGTGTCTATGTGTCTGTGCGTCTATATGTGTGTGTGTGTCTATATGTGTCCATGTCTATATGTGTGTGTCTATATGTGGGTGGGTCTATATGTGTGTGTGTCTATATGTGTGTGTTTATATGTGTGGGTCTATATGTGTGTGTGTGTATATGTGTCTCTCTATATGTGTCTCTCTATATG